>NW_028258200.1:3002605-3153256 GCF_053883595.1 Heterocephalus glaber | reverse complement strand
TGCACCAGTCTATACTCCCACCAGCAGAGGAGAAGGGTTCCTCTTTCCCCACAGCTCCACCAGCATTTGTTATTGATGGATTTCTTGATAGCAGCCATTCTTTCTGGGTTGAGGTGGAATCACAGTGTTGTTTTCATTTGCGTCTCTCGAATGACCAGTGATGTTGAACATTTTTTCATATGTTTATTTGCTATTTCTACTTCTTTGTCTGAGAAATGTCTGTTCATTTCAGATGCCCATTTTTGTATTGGGTCTTTAAATTTGGGAGGTCTGATAATTTTAATTTCTTTATAGATTCTAGGTGGTAGACTTTTGTCTGAGGGACAGAACCTGAAAAATTTTTCACACAGTATGGGATATCTCTTCACATTGCTGCTGGTTTGTCTTGCTGTGCAGAAGGTTTTTAATAAGAAGAGATCCCACTTGTTGATTGTTTGTGCTAGTTTACAGGCAACTGAGGTTTTGTTCATAAAATCTTTTCCTACACCAATGTCTTCAAGAGTTCTACCTAACCTCTGTTCCAGCTGGTTCTGTGTTTCTGTTTTAATATTTAGATATTTAATCCATTTTGATTTTAGTTTAGTGTATGGTGAGAGATAGAGATCTAGTTTAATCTTTGGAAAGTTGAACCCAGTTTTTCCAGCACCATTTATTAAAGAGGCTATCTTTCCTCCAGTGTGGGTGTTTGGCTCCTTTGTCAAAGACGAAATGGCTGAGTGTGTCTGGAGTTGTTTCTGCATCTTATCTGTTCCACTGATCCTTAGGTCTCTTTCTTTGCCAGTTCCAAGCTGTTTTTATCACAGTAACTTTGTAGCACAGTTTCAAGTTCGGGGTTGTAAAACCCCCTGCCATGTCTCTGTTACTTAGAACTGCTTTTGCTATTCTAGCTCTGTTCTTGTTCCAAATGAATTTTTGGATTGCTTTCTCAGGGTTCATAAAGTATGCTGCTAGGATTTCAATTGGGATTGCATTGAATCTATATAGCAGTTTTGACAGTATGTCTATTTTAACTAGATTGATCCTTCCTAACCAGGAGCAAGGGATGTCTTTCCATTTTCTGATATCCTCTTCAATCTCTCTTTCCAGAGTGCTATAGTTTTCAGAGAAGAGGTCTTTGATTTCTTTTGTTAGGTTGATTCCTAGATATTTCAGATTTTTGGATGCTATTGTGAAAGGAATTATTTGCACCATTTCTGTCTCGGTGAGTCTGTTGTTCATGTAGAGGAAAGCTATTGATTTTTGTGTTGACCTTTTATCCAGGTAGTTTACTGAATTGGTTATTAAGTCTAGAAAACTTTTGGTGGAGTTCTTGGGGTCTTCTATATAGAGTATCATGTCATCTCCAACTAATGACAATTTGTCTTAGTCATTTCCTATCTTTATTCCTTTTCTTTCTCTTGTCTAGTTGCAGTGGCTAATGTTTCCAAAACTATATTGAACAGGAGTGGTGATAGTGGACATCCTTGTCTTGTTCCTGATTTTAGCGTGAAGGATTTCAGTTTTTGACTGTTTAGTATGATGTTGGCTGTTGGTTTTTCATAGATGGCTGTTATCAGTTTGAGGTAGAGATAGTCTTCCAATTTTTTGTAGGGTTTTTGTCATAAATGCCTGTTGGATTTTGTCAAATGTTTTTTCTGCATCTATTGAGATGATCATATGATTTTGTCCTTGGCTCTATTGATATAGTGTATTATGTTTATTGATTTGCATACGTTGAACCATCCCTGCATCCCTGGGTAAATCTCACTTGGTCAGGATGTATGATCTTCTTGATGATCTTCTGCATTCTATTTGGCAGTTTCTTATTTAAGATTTTTGCACCTATGTTCATTAGTGTGATTGCCCTATACTTCTCTTTTTCAGTTGGGTCTTTCTCTGCTTTGGGGATCAAGGTGATGCTTGCTTTCAGGAAAGAATTTGGGAGTATTGCTTCCGTTTCTATTTCATTGAAGAATTTAACCAGTAGTGGCAGTAGTTTCTCTCTAAATGTCTTGTAGAATTCATCGGTGAAGCCATCAGGACATGAGCTTTTCTTAGTTGGTAAGTTTTAAATTATATTTTAAATTTCATTGATTGATACTGGGTTGTTTAGGTCTTCTTCATTTAACTTTGGTAATTCATGCTTATCTGGGAATCTGACCATTTCTTCTTTGTTTTCCATCTTATTGGCATATACGTTTAAGTTCTCAAAGTAGGTATTGATGATCCTCTGAATTTCTGCTTCGTAAGTTGTAATTTCATCATTTTCACTCCTAATTGCATGGATTTGGGCCTTTTCTTTCCTTTTTCTGATAGGGATGGTTAAGAGTTTGTCAATTTTGTTGATTGTTTCAAAGAATCAACTCTTGGATTCATTGATTTTATGCATTGTTCTCTTAGTCTTCATTACATTGATTTCTCCCCTGATCTTTATAGTTTCCTCCTTTCTATGGGCTTTGGGTTTGTCCTGCTCTTCTTTTTCTAGAAGCTTGAGGTTGTTTAATTAGGCTTGGTCTGTTTTCCTAGTATGAGTATTCACTGCTATGAATTTCCCTCATAAGACTGCTTCCATTGTGTCCATAGATTTCAATAAGTTGTATTGTCATTGTCATTTAATTGTAGGAATTGTCTGATTTCTTCTTTAATTTATTCTGTGACCCATAGGTTATTCAGAAGTGTATTGTTCAATTTCCATGTGTATACGAAACTTTTGCAGTTTCTTTTGCTATTGATCTCCAATTTCTTTGCACTACAATCTGATAATATACAGGGAATAACTTCAGTTCCTTTGCATTTACCTAAATATGTTCTATGAGTGAGTATGTGGTCTATTTTGGAGAATAACCCATGTGCAGATGAAAAAAAAGTGTATTCTGATTTTCTGGGATGGAACACTCTGTAAACACCTGTTAAGTTCATTTGTTCAAGAGTTTGATTGAGTTCTAGTATTTTGTTGCTTGTTTTTTGTCTAGTTGTTCTATCTATTTATGACAATCATGTACTAACGTCCCCCACTACTATTGTATTAATGCTTATATGATTTTTCATGTCCATTAGTATTTGTTTTATATACTTGGGTGCACTAGTATTTGGTGCATAGAAATTATGATGGTCATCTCTTCCTCTTGGATTGTTCCCTTTACAAGGATGCAGTGTCCTTCTTTGTCTCTCTTAATCAGTGTGGGATTGAAATCCACTTGGTCTGCAAAGAGGATAGCTACTCCTGCTTTTTGGGGGGGTTCCTTTCACATGGAGTATTGTTTTCCCTCCTTTAACTTTCAGTCTATGAGTTTCTTTATGAATTAAGAGTGTTTCTTGTATGCAGCATATTGTTTGATCTTGCTTCTTGACCCATTCTGCCAGTCTATTTCTTTTGATTGGTGACTTGAAACCATTAACATTGATGGTTATAACTGATATGTATTGACTTATCATTGTCATGAATTTTTCTTTTTTTTTTATTCTCCCCATTTACATTTAATTTCTTCTCATGCCAGATGGGTTTATACTGCTGTGCTTCCTGGTGTTGTGATCCTCATTGTCTATTCCTAGGATATTGTCTAAAATTTTTTGGAGTGCTGGTTTGGTATTCATGAAGTTCCTAAGGTGCTCTTTTCATGAAAGTGTCTTATTTCTCCATGAATTTTGAAAGATAGTTTTACAGGGTACATCAATCTGGGTTGGAGGCTGTTTTCCTTTAGGGCTTGGAATACATCACTCCAAGCTTGTCTTGCCTTGAGTGTTTGCATTGAGAAGTCTGCTGTGATTCTGATGGTACTTCCTTTGTATGTGATTTGTTTCTTTTCTCTAGCTGCTTCTAGAACTTTGTTCTTCTGTTGAGTTTCTGGAATCTTAATAATTATATGCCTATGTGGCATTATTTTTTATCAAGGCTATTTGGAGTCCTATAGGCCTCACTTATCTGTATGTCAAGCTCTTTTCCCCTGCTTGGGAAGTTTTCTGCCATTACTTCTATGAATAGATTTTTATGTCATCTGCACTCTCTCCTGTTTCTTCTTTGACTCCAATCAGTCTTATGTTATTCTTCTTTGCATCATCTAGCAGCTGCTGGATTGATTTCTCATGGTCCCTTATAATTTTGAAGCAATTTTTCTTCTCCTGGTCACTAATTGCAATCTTATATCCTATATCTGAAAACTATCCTCACATTGGATCATTCTGCTGTGTAGACTTTCAATGGAGTTTTTCATGTCCTGGAAATCTATTTGCATCTGTTTTATGGATTCCATTTGTTTCCTATGTTGGGATTCCATCATGTTCCTCAGCTCCACTCTAGATTTATTAATCACGTCTTGCACTATGGGCACAATCTCTGCTGTTATGCGAGAAATTATTTCTTATTTTATTTTTTCCAGATCCTCTTTTGTTGCCAGCTCAGGGAGTCTAGGTGATTGAGTATCAGAGTGTTCCATCTCATTTCCCTTTGGGGTTGCTGTAGGTAATCTGGAAGTCTGGTTTTGAGACTTGTTTATGTGTCTTCTCATTTAGACTCAGGGTAGGAGGTGCTGTTTAAGCCCCCATGGCTCACCTCCTCTGAGCTGGGAGTGGTGGGACAGCAGCTCAGAAGCCCCTTCCTATGGGCCAGGTGTGGTGGGATGGATGGCGGCCCAGAAGCCCCTTCCTCTGGCCCGGGAGTGGCAGGATGGATGGTGGCCTGGAAGCCCCTTCTTCTTGGCCCAGAGCAGTGGGAGGGATGGCAGCTCAGAAGCCCCTACCTCCGTGCCAGGAGTGGCAGGATGGACAGCAGCCTGAAAGCCCCTTCCTCCTGGCAGGGAGTGGTGGTACAATGGCTCAGAAGCCCCTTTCTCTGGGCTGGATCTGGCAGGATGGATGTGGCCTGGAAGCCCATGACTTTTTCTTTTTGTTGGACTCTCCTCCTTTGCTTTTAATTTCTTATCATGCCTGGTGGATTCATTCTTCTGGGCTTCCAGGTGCTGTGATCCTCATTGTCTTTTCCTAGGATTTTGTCTGACATTTTTTGAAGTGCTGGTTTGGTAATCATGAAGATCCTAAGGTGCTCCTTGTCTTGAAAGTATCATATTTCACCAAGAATTTTGAAAGATAGTTTTGCAGGGTAAATCAGTCTGGGTTGAAGGCTGTTTTCCTTTAGGGCTTGCAATACAATACCCCAAGCTCTTCTTGCCTTCAGGGTTTTTGTTGAGAAGTCTACTGTGATTCTGATGGGCCTTCCTTTGTATGTGATTTGTTTCTTTTCTCGAATTGCTTGTAGAACTTTGTTCTTCTGTTGTGTTTCTGGAATCTTATATATATGCCTATGTGCACATTTTTTCTGATCAAGGCTTGTTGGTGTCCTATATGCCTCACTGATCTGTATGTTAAGTTCTTATCCCCTGCTTGGGAAGTTTTCTGCAATCACTTCTGTGAACAGTTTTTTTATGTCATCTGCATTCTCTCCTGTTTCTTCATGGACTCCAAACAGTCTTATTTTATTCTTCTTTGCATCATCTAGCAGATTCTGGATTGATTTCTCGTGGTTCCTTACAATTTTGAAGAAATTTTTTCCTGGTAACTAATTGCAATTTTATCTTCTATATCTGAAATTCTGTCCTCACATTGGCTCATTCTGCTGGGTAGACTTTCAATGGAGTTTTTAATCTCCTAGAAATCTGTTTGCATCTGTTTTATGGATTCCGTTTGTTTCCTGTGTTGGAATTCCATCATGTTCCTCAGCTCCTCTAATTTTTTATCTGTGTCCTCTCTAGATTTATTAATCATGTCTTGCAGTGCAGGCACAATCTCTGCTATTATGTGAGAAATTATTTCTGATTTCATTTTTTCCAGGTCATCTTTAGTTGCTAGTTCAGGGAGTCCAGGTGGTTGAGTATCAGAATGTTCCATCACGTTTCCCTTTGAAGTTGCTGTAGGTGATCTGGAAGTCTGGTTCTGAGGCTTGTTTATGTGTCTTCTCAATTTGATGGGGGGGTGGGGTTTGCTGCTGGTGCCCACGCCAGTCACCTGCTCTTTGCTGGGAATGTTTGTAGGTTGGCCCAGGATCCTCCTACTCAGCACTGGGAGCTGTGACACATTGACCTGGAAGCCTCCTCTGCACTGGGAGCTGTAGCACATTGACCCAGAAGACTCCTCTGTGCTGGGAGTGGTGGTTGTTGGCCCAGAAGCCTCCTACTCTGCACAGGGAGCTTTGGCATGTTGATCTGGAAGGCTCCTCTGCCTAGTTTAAGTATTTGCTCTTATTGGCTTGGTTCCTTCAAAGCCTCCTTTTTGCTCAGAGATAGTTAGAGGGATAAAGTACTGATTCTTGAATCATTCACCTCAAGCCTTGCAGGTACACTGAGGCATGTGACCACCCCAACATGCCATGCACTGCCACAACATGCTCTGAGGCTGGCCATTGGGTGACAGACCTCACAACTCATGTGTGGCCAGAGCTGGTCCAAAAGACATGAAAGCCTTGAGCCCCAGACAGGAACCTAGCAGCCCCCACACAGGCTCCTCCTGTGGCTCCAACCTCCCCAGCCCACTGTTGGCTGTTCCCCAAGGAAGACAGACATGGACATCCAGGGACATGGATGCACACATGCACACACACATTCACACAAGGTGCACCCTCGGGTCCTCCTACTCCCACATCAGCACTGGAGGATGAAGGTTGGAGCCAGGTCTCACCCACCCAGGCTCCCACAGCACACATACACCTGGCCCATAGACCCTGACTAAGACCTGACACCCATGCCCAGCTGTACACACACTGAGCACAAAGCACCCACCACACCCCTGGAGAGCTGGGCCTCCAGAACCAAGGAAGACATGGAACTCTGAGCCAAAGAGGTTACAGATGCCTACATTCATCCGCAGAGCAGCAGGCCCAATAGCCCAGTGCCCCAGGCTGTCCCTAGCCCCAGGCCAAGGAGACAGAGGCCAGCCAGCATGCACACAGGTGGCTAGAGGCTACAGGCAGCAAGGAAAGCTGGCAAAGGCAGAGGGCCAGGTCACCAGAGGCCAGACCAGGTCCTGTCTTGAATCCTCCACACCTGGCCCCAGAGTCTATGAAGTGAAGCCAGCCCCAGAGACCCATTATCCAGCCTCCTAGAGCAGGCTGCCTGTACTCAGAGCCCATCATGAGACCCAAATTCTCAGTCTGCAGGGATGAAGGGAGGCATCTAATGCCAAGATAGAGCAGAGGAAGACAAATAAGCAAGGCTACCATGGGACCCAGTGTCGGGTCAGGGAACAGAGAGGTCTGGGCAGGAAAGGGGAGAGGCCCCTGACTATGTGGGGGACTTTGGACCCCAGCCTGCAGGGCTGGCCAGGGAGCCTATGCCCTGGGCCTCAATAGGGGAGCCTGAGACCAGCAGGCTCTGCCACTGTCTGTTGTCACCCAGTCTCTGGGAGGGCTGACTGGCCGCTCCTCCTAGAGCTGGACCTCCAGGACCTGTGCACCGAGGAGGCAGAGAGCCAGGAGCTGGAGGGGCTGTGGGCCAGCACATACACCTTCATCTCCCTGTTCCTGCTCAGTGTGAGCTACAGCACCACTGTCACTGTTCTCAAGGTATGTGGAGGCTGGGCAGGCTGGGGGCCAGGGCCCCACTGAGCGATGCCTTCATGTACACCTTCCTCCAGGTGAAGTGGGTCTTGGCCGCCATGCTGCAGAGCACACCCCAGACCCTCCATGAATACACCAACATCCTGCAGCCCGGAGCCTAGGCTGGGAGCAGCACCCACACATGCACCAGGCTCCAGAAGGCTCCAGCTCAGCCCAAGGTCAATGTTGGGGGCTTCCAGGCACAACCCTCTCCTCTGAGACAGCCCTTTCTCCCCAGAAGATCAGGCATGGCCAGATCCATAGGCACTGACACCACTCCCTGAAGGTGTGGACGAAACAACAACAAACACACGAAAAAACCTGGAGCCCATGGCCCAGCCACCACCCAGAGTCCAGCCACCACAATAAGCAGTGGCTGATTCCAGACACAGTGTGGCCCCTCCTGCCCGCATTCCTCCATCATGAGGCACAGACACTTCCTGCAAGGGTGAAGCTGCAGGACCACTCAGAGCCTGGGCTGGGGAGGGTCTCTAGGACCAGAGAACGGCCCTACCAATGGGACACAGCCTCACTGACCTCCACACCTGACCCAAGCACCTTGTTCCCATCTCTGGGTTTCTTAATAAACTTCCTGTCTACACCCACGGCCTAAGAGTGCTTTGAGGAGGTCTATGGTGTGTAGGTTGGGGTGATAGGAGGTAGCCCCCTGAGGATGCAGACAAAGGCCACTGCTTCCTGTGAGAGCCCCTTCTACACCCAGAGTCTCCTACCAGCCAGCCTGATGTCCTGACAGCTGAGCACTGACACACACGTGGGCAAGAGCCATCTGGAGCTGGCCACCACCACCTTGTGAGGAATCCTGATGGTCCGGGGAAAGCACAGGAGCAGGAGACACCAGCCAGGGAGGACTGTGGTGGGCCTGGGGCTACCCCTCATGGGAGAGACGTGGCTACAGGTCTCTAGGAACCCAGCGAAAGTCGGGAAAGGGGTGCCCATGAGCACCCCAACCAAGGGCAGGATGCTCCGCATTAAAAGGTGCTGGAGAACCAACAGAAACAAAGAAAGGTGAAAACAGATCCTTTCTGCAAAGGAAAATCTCAGGATCCATCAACTTGAAGGAAAGTTTCAATGATTAGAAAACTTACAGCAAAGAGATAGGGCAGCCCTCCTAGGCCCCGGCTGAGAGAGGGAATAATTAAGACCATTTTGGAGACCAATGGGTCAAAAGTCCTTGATAACTCCTTACAGCGGTCCTACCAGGAGACAACATTGGTGCGCTAGATCCAGCACCAGAGGGACTCTGACACAGAACAAGAATAGAAAGGAGACCAGGGCCGGGCCACAGCCCTGCCCCACCCAGGCCTAGCCTGTTCCCTGCCTCACAGCCAAGCTCCAGACATAGCCAGGCACCCACCACAAAGGTGAGGAGCTTGGGCCCCCTTGGGGGAGAGGGCACCCAGGGCCAGACAATGAGAAGCTGGGCCAGAGGCTCTAAGCTGGTCTGGACAGAGCAGGGGGCTTCTCGGGGCACACCAAAGGCCAAGGCCTCTGCTGAGCTCTCCTCACACCCAGACACACACTGGGGACACAGTCACACTCACACTCACACATGCACACACACAGCCAGGCCCAAACCTGCCCCACCATAATCAAGGTCTCCAGAGGCCTCAGCTCCCTCCTCCTGGCCTCCTCCTGTCTTCTGGCTCAGATGCCCCTGAGGGCAGAGCTGGGGTTTGCTTCTCCAACCAGCACTCTGGACTATGAGCCCCATTGACCTAGATCTCAGGCATCCAGCACTTGGCCTGCTGGACCCAGAATCCCAGGCACCATCACCCAGGAGCAAGCTCCATTTCCCCTCAGCCTGGGGCGGGTTTCATGGTCTGCTCCTTCAGAGCCCAGGGAAATGTCCCATGTCCAGGCAGCTGGGCTCCCGAAGCTACTCAAACACTGCTCCCCGGCCCTCTGCATGCCTCGGCCTCCCAGGGCAAGAGGATGCCTTCTGGGTCCCCCACCCCACCCCCCCTTCTCTATACTCTCCTGTTGACCCACCATGGTGGGCTGAGTGGCAGTCCCAAAAGACAGCCATGTCTGAAGCCCTGAATGTGGCCTTGTTTGGAAAAGGGGTCTGTGACACATCATGTAAATGCACAGATGAGAATGGATTTAAGATGAGGCTAGTGACAAATGTCCTTAGATGAGACAGAAGAGGAACAGGAAGCCAAGATAGGGAGGCAGAGGTGTCAGCAAACACATTCCACTGCCACTTGAAGCTGGCAGAGTCAAACCCTGACCAGTGGGGCCAGGGAAAGCTGTCACAGGGACTCTGCCAAAACCATGACATTGCAAGAACCTGCCACTCCTGCATAAAAATGACTTCTGTGAAGACGCCTGCCCTCCAGCTGCTTGTCCAGTCTGTGGCCAAGGATGGCAGCTCCCAACCACTGTGCCTTCACCCCAGCCTACAGTTTGCTGTGGTGCATGCAGCTGCAAGGCAGGGTACTCCTGCTTGTCCTTGCAAGGGCTCTGCTGCTGATGCTACAGTTGACAAAGCCAAAGCTCAAAGGCACAGTGGGAGGGGGAGGTTCAGGAAGGGCCCAGGTCACAGGTGCAGCCCTGTGATGGAAACTATCCTTGGAAAGGGACCCAGCCAACTCACCCTCCTTCCACCCTGTGGCACCATCTAGGAGCCAAGAAGGGGCTCTTCCATGAAAGACCAATCCAGTGTCCTGACCATATGCTTTCAAACTCCAAAACCATGGGAGTGAAGGTTTATGGATGAAGCCACTCATGCTGTGGCATATTTGCTACAGGAGCCAGAAAGGAAAGACCTGCAACCACCGCCTACCCTCGCTGACTGCTGTGAGAGTTAGGTTGCTAGAACTCCAGAGGTCTCTCTAGCCAGGCCAAGTGACTTCCCCAGCTGCAGCCTCCTGCTCACCCTCCCCATCTCCCCACTCCTACCCCTGCACACAGCCACGGGCCTTCCATTCATTCACCCAACACACTCCAGGACCTGCTACAGCCACTGTGAGTGTCCCAGCCCCAGCCAGCACCCAGGAAGAGCTGATATCCTCACCCCAGGGCCCAGCCTATTGGCAGAACATCCCAATCCCACTGCTAGCGAGCCACCTGTCCCTGCTGACAGCACTCTGCCCAGCAAGCACCGTCCAGTCTCTGCCTGCACGCATTCCCACAGCCTTGCTGTGGGTGATGGAAGCTGACCTACACAAGGCTCTGCTGCCCAAATAGGGGCAGCTGATGAAGGGGACCATGGGGCAGGGGACAAGTGGAGTGCATGGAAGCAGGCAGAGGATGACAGGTGGCCCAGGCAGGCTGGATGGAGACCCACAGTGAGAAGCCTGGCAGGGAGTTAGCACAGGGCAGTCAGCAGCTTGGTCCTAACCTGCAGCCTCTCTGGCTGGGCTCCACTCCCGGCCAGCCTTGCCCCCAGAGTCCCGACTGGCAGCCTTGGCCTCTCCTCCAGCCCTGGCTTGCCTCTCTCCCTCTCCACCTGTGTCAGAGTCTCTGAGCTCTTAACTGTGTCTATTTCCATCTCCTTAACCAGCCCCCATTCCAATGCTGGAGCTGTCCATGTGAAGCCCTGATCCCCTCAAGGCCCATGTGGTCCCACAGCCCAGGCCACACACACCTGTCCCCACCGCAGCCAGACCACAGACCAGACATGACGTGGAAGCGAATGGCTGGGTTGTGCATGTGGGGCAGGAAGTGGGCAAGTGACCACGTCTGGGGCCAGACAGTCAAGCAGCCCCTCCCATCTGCTCCCCCTCATCCACCCTGGCCCAATCCAGAGCATGGCAGGGGCCCCTGTGGCCACAAGGTCATCCACAGTCAGGCCTTTGGAGAAGCAGGCAACAGCCATGACAAGGGCCTGCAGCACAGGCCACCTGGCTGCAGGAGGCCTGGTCCCTCCAGCAGATGCCACTCACCACATGAGCAGGTGGGTCCCGAGCCCGCTGGCCCCTCTGAACACTGAGAGGTAAGCAGGGCCAGGGGAGGCAGGGCACTGCAGGGAGTGGAGGATACAGGTCAGAGATGGATACTAAATGGGAGGAGAGAGGAAGACCACAGAGGATGCTGGCAAGGACAGGAGCAAAGCAGGAGCAAGCTGCCACTAAGCCCAGTGGGGCAGAGGAAACAGGATGAAATGGGGCTTCCTGAAGCAACAAGGAACAGCACATGCAGCCCAGCTTGGCAGAGGGACTGGAGGACAGCAAGGGCAGCTCCCTCACAGCTATGTGTGCTGGCTGGGGGACCAGGCCAAGCTGAGCAGGGTTGAGCTGAGCTCAGATGGGCAGATGCAGTTCACCTGAGCTGAGTTTGGCTGGGTGGAAAAGGGCGAAGCTGAATTGAGCAGAACGGGCCAAACTGAGGTGGAAGAGAGCAGGACAAAGCAGGGCTAGGCTGGGCTGGGCCGGGCTGAGGAGAGTTGAATTAGGCTGAGCAGGGCCAACAGGGCAGGGCTGGGCTGAGCTGAGCTGAGCTAAGCTGTACTGAACTGAGTTGGACTGAGCAGAACCACACAAGTCTGAGATGGGCAGAGCTAGGCTGAGTTGAGTTGCACTGAGCAGGACCAACGGGGCTGGGCTGACCTGGGCTGAACTGAGCAGAGCTAACCTGAGTTGGGCTAAGCTGGGCTGAGCTGAACTGGACTATGCAGAACCCAGAAGGGCTGACTAGGGCTGAGCTGAACTGAGCTGAGCTAAGCTGGGCTGAGTTTCTCTGTGTAGGACAAACAGGGCTGAGCTGAGCCTAGCTGGGCTGATCAGGACTAATAGGGCTGGGCTGGGCTGGGCTGAGCTAGGCTAAATACAGCTAAGCTTAGCTGAGTTGAGCTGGGCTGATCAGGACTAAGAGGGTTGGGCTGAGCTCAGCTGGGCTGGCCTGGGCTGGGCTGGGGTGAGGTGAGCAGAGCTGAGCAGGACCACGTAAGGCTAGGCTAGGCTGGGCTGGACTGGGCTGGGCTGAGCTGAGCTGACCTGGGCTGATTGGGCTGATCTGAGCTGATCAGGACAAACAGGGCTGGGCTGGGCTAGGCTGAGCAGGACAAAGCAGGGCTGAACTATGCTAAATAGAGCTAAGCTTAGCTGAGTTGAACTGGGCTGATCAGGACTAACAGGGCTGGGCTGAGCTAGGCTGGGCTGGGGTGAGCAAGCCAAACAGAGCTGAGCTGGGCTTTGCTGACCTGGGCTGAGCTGGGCTGGGCTGGGCTGGGCTGGGCTGGGCTGGGCTGGGCTGGGCTGGGTTGGGCTGAGCTAGGCTGAGCTGGGCTGAGCTGAGCTGAGCTGAGCTGGGCTGAGCTGGGCTGAGCTGAGCTGAGCTGGGCTGAGCTGAGCTGACCTGACCTGACCTGACCTGACCTGACCTGGCCTGGCCTGATCAGGACCAACAGGGCTGGGCTGGGCTGAACAGGACAAAGCAGGGCTGAGCTAAGCTAAACAGAGCTAAGCTTAGCTGAGTTGAACCACTGGGATGATCAGGACTAACAGGACTAGGCTGAGCTGGGCTGGGCTGGGCTGGGGTGAGCAGAGCTGAGCAGAAGCAAGTAAGGCTGGGCTGGGCTGGGCTGGGCTGGGCTGGGCTGGGCTGGGCTGACCTGACCTGACCTGGCCTGGCCTGGCCTGATCAGGACCAACAGTGCTGGGCTGGGCTGGGCTGCGCTGAACTGAGCAAGACAAAGCAGGGCTGAGCTAGGCTAAATAGAACTAAGCTTAGCTGAGTTGAGCTGGGCTGATCAGGACTAATAGGGCTGGGCTGAGCTAGGCTGGGCTGGGGTGAGCAAGCCAAACAGAGCTGAGCTGGGCTTTGCTGACCTGGGCTGAGCTGGGCTGGGCTGGCCTAGGCTGAGCTAGGCTGGGCTGGGCTGGGCTGGGCTGAGCTGCACTGGACTCGGCTGGGCTGAGCTGGGCTGCGCTGGACTGAACAGGACAAAGTAGGACCAACCAGGGCTAAGCTGAGCTGAGCTACGCAGGACCAACAGGGCTGCACTGGGCTGAGCTGAGCAGAGCTAAGCTGGGCTGAACTGAGTTGGACTGAGCAGAACCAAGCAAGGCTGAGCTGGGCTGAGCTGCGCTGTACTGATCTTGGCTGAGATGGACCAAGCTAAACTGAGTTGAGTTGTGCTGAGCAGGACCAACAGGGCTGGGCTGGGCTGAGCAGAGCGGAGCTAAACTGAGCTGGGCAGAGCTAGACTGAGCAGGATCAAGAGGGCTGAGCTGGGCTAAGCAGAGCCAAGCAGGGCTGAGCTTGGCTGAATAAGACCAACAGGGCTGGGCTGGGCTGGGCTGAACTGAGCAGAGCTAACTTGAGCTGAACTGAGCTGGACTAAGCAGGACCAAGAGGGCTGAGGTGGGCTGAGCTGAACTGGACTAAGCAGAACCCAGCAGAGCTAACTAGGGCTGAGCTGAGCTGAGCTGGGCTGAATTTCTCTGTGTAGGACCAACAGGGCTGAGCTTAGCTGGGCTGGGCTGGGCTGGGGTGAGCAGAGCTGAGCAGAAGCAAGTAAGGCTGGGCTGGGCTGGGCTGGGCTGGGCTGACCTGACCTGGCCTGGCCTGATCAGGACCAACAGTGCTGGGCTGGGCTGGGCTGGGCTGAACTGAGCAAGACAAAGCAGGGCTGAGCTAGGCTAAATAGAGCTAAGCTTAGCTGAGTTGAGCTGGGCTGATCAGGACTAACAGGGCTGGGCTGAGCTAGGCTGGGCTGGGGTGAGCAAGCCAAACAGAGCTGAGCTGGGCTTTGCTGACCTGGGCTGAGCTGGGCTGGGCTGAGCTGCACTGGGCTGGCCTAGGCTGAGCTAGGCTGGGCTGGGCTGGGCTGGGCTGGGCTGAGCTGCACTGGACTCGGCTGGGCTGAGCTGGGCTGCGCTGGACTGAACAGGACAAAGTAGGACCAACCAGGGCTAAGCTGAGCTGAGCTACGCAGGACCAACAGGGCTGCACTGGGCTGAGCTGAGCAGAGCTAAGCTGGGCTGAACTGAGTTGGACTGAGCAGAACCAAGCAAGGCTGAGCTGGGCTGAGCTGCGCTGTACTGATCTTGGCTGAGATGGACCAAGCTAAACTGAGTTGAGTTGTGCTGAGCAGGACCAACAGGGCTGGGCTGGGCTGAGCAGAGCGGAGCTAAACTGAGCTGGACAGAGCTAGACTGAGCAGGATCAAGAGGGCTGAGCTGGGCTAAGCAGAGCCAAGGAGGGCTGAGCTTGGCTGAATAAGACCAACAGGGCTGGGCTGGGCTGGGCTGAACTGAGCAGAGCTAACTTGAGCTAGGCTGAGCTGGACTAAGCAGGACCAAGAGGGCTGAGGTGGGCTGAGCTGAACTGGACTAAGCAGAACCCAGCAGAGCTAACTAGGGCTGAGCTGAGCTGAGCTGGGCTGAATTTCTCTGTGTAGGACCAACAGGGCTGAGCTTAGCTGGGCTGGGCTGGGCTGGGGTGAGCAGAGCTGAGCAAAGCCAAGTAAGGCTGGGCTGGGCTGGGCTGGGTTGGGCTGAGCTGGGCTGAGCTGGGCTGAGCTGAGCTGAGCTGAGCTGGGCTGAGCTGGGCTGAGCTGAGCTGACCTGACCTGACCTGACCTGACCTGACCTGGCCTGGCCTGATCAGGACCAACAGGGCTGGGCTGGGCTGAACAGGACAAAGCAGGGCTGAGCTAAGCTAAACAGAGCTAAGCTTAGCTGAGTTGAACCACTGGGATGATCAGGACTAACAGGACTAGGCTGAGCTGGGCTGGGCTGGGCTGGGGTGAGCAGAGCTGAGCAGAAGCAAGTAAGGCTGGGCTGGGCTAGGCTGGGCTGGGCTGGGCTGGGCTGGGCTGGGCTGGGCTGACCTGACCTGACCTGGCCTGGCCTGGCCTGATCAGGACCAACAGTGCTGGGCTGGGCTGGGCTGCGCTGAACTGAGCAAGACAAAGCAGGGCTGAGCTAGGCTAAATAGAACTAAGCTTAGCTGAGTTGAGCTGGGCTGATCAGGACTAATAGGGCTGGGCTGAGCTAGGCTGGGCTGGGGTGAGCAAGCCAAACAGAGCTGAGCTGGGCTTTGCTGACCTGGGCTGAGCTGGGCTGGGCTGGCCTAGGCTGAGCTAGGCTGGGCTGGGCTGGGCTGGGCTGGGCTGAGCTGCACTGGACTCGGCTGGGCTGAGCTGGGCTGCGCTGGACTGAACAGGACAAAGTAGGACCAACCAGGGCTAAGCTGAGCTGAGCTACGCAGGACCAACAGGGCTGCACTGGGCTGAGCTGAGCAGAGCTAAGCTGGGCTGAACTGAGTTGGACTGAGCAGAACCAAGCAAGGCTGAGCTGGGCTGAGCTGCGCTGTACTGATCTTGGCTGAGATGGACCAAGCTAAACTGAGTTGAGTTGTGCTGAGCAGGACCAACAGGGCTGGGCTGGGCTGAGCAGAGCGGAGCTAAACTGAGCTGGGCAGAGCTAGACTGAGCAGGATCAAGAGGGCTGAGCTGGGCTAAGCAGAGCCAAGCAGGGCTGAGCTTGGCTGAATAAGACCAACAGGGCTGGGCTGGGCTGGGCTGAACTGAGCAGAGCTAACTTGAGCTGAACTGAGCTGGACTAAGCAGGACCAAGAGGGCTGAGGTGGGCTGAGCTGAACTGGACTAAGCAGAACCCAGCAGAGCTAACTAGGGCTGAGCTGAGCTGAGCTGGGCTGAATTTCTCTGTGTAGGACCAACAGGGCTGAGCTTAGCTGGGCTGGGCTGGGCTGGGGTGAGCAGAGCTGAGCAGAAGCAAGTAAGGCTGGGCTGGGCTGGGCTGGGCTGGGCTGACCTGACCTGGCCTGGCCTGATCAGGACCAACAGTGCTGGGCTGGGCTGGGCTGGGCTGAACTGAGCAAGACAAAGCAGGGCTGAGCTAGGCTAAATAGAGCTAAGCTTAGCTGAGTTGAGCTGGGCTGATCAGGACTAACAGGGCTGGGCTGAGCTAGGCTGGGCTGGGGTGAGCAAGCCAAACAGAGCTGAGCTGGGCTTTGCTGACCTGGGCTGAGCTGGGCTGGGCTGAGCTGCACTGGGCTGGCCTAGGCTGAGCTAGGCTGGGCTGGGCTGGGCTGGGCTGGGCTGAGCTGCACTGGACTCGGCTGGGCTGAGCTGGGCTGCGCTGGACTGAACAGGACAAAGTAGGACCAACCAGGGCTAAGCTGAGCTGAGCTACGCAGGACCAACAGGGCTGCACTGGGCTGAGCTGAGCAGAGCTAAGCTGGGCTGAACTGAGTTGGACTGAGCAGAACCAAGCAAGGCTGAGCTGGGCTGAGCTGTGCTGTACTGATCTTGGCTGAGATGGACCAAGCTAAACTGAGTTGAGTTGTGCTGAGCAGGACCAACAGGGCTGAGCTTAGCTGGGCTGGGCTGAGCTGAGCTGAGCTGAGCTGACCTGACCTGACCTGACCTGATCTGACCTGACCTGACCTGGCCTGATCTGACCTGACCTGACCTGACCTGGCCTGGCCTGATCAGGACCAACAGGGCTGGGCTGGGCTGGGCTGGGCTGAGCTGAGCTGAGCTGAGCTGAGCGGGGATGAGCTGGGCTAATCAGGACCAACAGGGCTGGGCTGAGCTGAACAGGACAAAGCAGGGCTGAGCTAAGTTAAATAGAACTAAGCTTAGCTGAGTTGAACCACTGGGATGATCAGGACTAACAGGACTAGGCTGAGCTGGGATGGGCTGGACTGGGCTAGGGTGAGCAGAGCTGAGCAGAAGCAAGTAAGGCTGGGCTGGGCTGGGCTGGGCTGGGCTGGGCTGAACTGAGCAAGACAAAGCAGGGCTGAGCTAGGCTAAATAGAGCTAAGCTTAGCTGAGTTGAACTGAGCTGATCAGGACTAACAGGGCTGGGCTGAGGTGAGCAAAACCAAGTAAGGCTGGGCTGGGCTGGGCTAGGCTGACCTGAGCTGAGCTGATTGGGCTGATCTGGGGTGAGCAAGACCACTAGGGCTGGGCTGGGCTTTGCTGACCTGGGCTGGGCTGGGTTTGGATGAGCTGAGCTAGGCTGGGCTGAGCTGGGCTGAGCTGGGCTGAGCTGGAATGAACAGGATGAAGTAGGGCCGACCAGGGCTAAGGTGAGCTGAGCTAAGCAGGACCAACAGGGCTGCACTGGGCTGAGCTGAGCAGAGCTAAGCTGGGCTGAACTGAGTTGGACTGAGCAGAACCAAGCAAGGCTGAGCTGGGCTGAGCTGCGCTGTACTGATCTTGGCTGAGATGGGCAGAGCTAAGCTGAGTTGAGTTGTGCTGAGCAGGACCAACAGGGCTGGGCTGAGCTGAGCTGAGCTGAGCAGAGCTAAACAGAGCTGGGCTGAGCTGGACCAAAAGCAGTAAGCTGGACTGAGCTGAGCTGGGCTAAGCAGAACCAAGCAGGGCTGGGATGAACTGAGCAGGACCAAGAGGTCTGAGCTGGTCCAAGCAGGACTGACTAGGCCTGAGCTGATCTAGGCTAAGCAGAACCAAGCAGGCCTGAGCTAGGCTGAGCTGAGCAGAGCTAAGCTGGGCTAAACTGGGCTAGACTGAGCAGAACCAAGATCATTGAGCTGGGCTGGTCCAATCAGGGCTGAGCTGGGCTGACCTGACTGGGATAAGCAGAACCAAGCAAGGCTGAGCAGGGCTGAGCTGGGCTAGGCTGGGCTGGGCTGGGCTACGCTAAGTTGCACTGATCAGGACCAACAGGGCTGGGCTGGGCTGAGCTGAGCTGAGCTGGCCTGGGCAGGGCTGAGCAAGACCAAACCAGGGCTTTGTTGAGATGAATTGAAACAGACTGAGCAGGACCAAGAGGGTTGAGCTGAGCTGGGCTGAAGTCAGCTGGCTGAGCAGGACCAACAGGCCTGGGCTGGGCTGAGCTGAGCAGAGATAAGCGGAGCTGAGCTGAGTTGGCCTGAGCAGGATCAAGCAGGGCTGGGCTGAGCTAGAGTATACTGGGCTGACCTCATCTACATTGCATCAGGCTAAACTGAACTGAGCCCTGCTAGAAGAGCAAGGATGAAGTGAGCTGTAAAGAACTGAGCTGAGCTGGGCTGGGATAACTGGGCTACACTGGGAGTCTTGGCAGAACAGAGTTGACCTGAGCTGGGCTGAACTAGGCTATGCAGGTGTCTGAGAAGAACAGGGCCTAGTTGGGCCACTCTGGGTAACTGTGCTGATCTGACTAAGCCCATCTGGCAGAGTTGAGCTGGCCTGGTCTAGTCTGCACTGGACAGCTGTCCTGGTCTGGGCTTGCCTGAGTGGAGCCAAGCTGTCAATGAAAGGGCTGAACTGCACACTGGAGATCGAGAGCCTCTGGGCCCAGCTGATTGTATTCCCATGGGTGTATTGTGCCATGAAGCCCAGTGGGCCTCCACAACGCTGACCTCCCTCTGCCCATTGCCCTGATGGAATGTCCCACATGCCAGTGGGCAGTGCACCCTGAGTCCCCAGCCCTGTCCCTGCAGGAGCACTGCTATACACATGGGCTCTGGCCTTGGGACCCATCAAAGCCATGGGTGCTGGCTGCTGCCTGAGGGTGGAGTCATGGTGCAGTGGGCGATAGGCCTGGGCCCTACAAGGCATGTGTGAAGTGGATCACCAATGAAGTTGGCTCCACAGTGCAACCATCACCCCAAGCCAGCCCTCCCTACCTGACTCCCAAAGCCTTCTACCTCAGGCTGTTCAGCTCCTGCCTGGGCACCAGGATGCTCAGTGGCCTAGCAGGGTTTGCTAGGTTTGGCTTCTCATTCATGCAGAGGCCCTGTCTGAAACATCTGACCAGGTCTCATTCAAAGGCTATCTGAGGGTCATGTTCAGAGCCCAGGTAGCAAGGATAGGCTGGCCAGCTTTACCCCCAGGCCATGGCCCCGGTGCGACCAGAGCAGTCACCGGCCATCTGTGGGCCAGGTCCCTCCACCATGAGGAGTGGGAACGTGGTCCTGACCTCTCTATGCCCATCTCACAGTGTGTTCCATGTTCCAGAGCCCATGACTCCCCCCAGCATCTTCCCACTGAGCCTCCCACGGTCCCAGTCCAGAGACCCTGTGGTACTTGGCTGCCTGATCAAGGATTTCTTCCCCTCGGGACCTGTGAGTGTGACCTGGAGCAAGACTGGGGAACAAGTGATCGTCATAAACTTCCCACCTTCCCTGACTAAGGAGGGGAACCGGTACATCACGAGCAGCCAGCTGAGCCTGCCAGCTGACAAGTGCCCAGAGGACACGAACGTCACATGCTCTGTGCAACATGCCACAAATCCCACCAAAGAAGTGGAAGTGCCATGCTCAGGTGAGAGGGTAAGCTGGGGTGGACCACCCCTCATGCACCTGTGTCCTCCTCTAAGCAGCTTAGAGTCAAAAGCCGAACTGCCTGGCTCAGCATAGGAGTGGCCACAGAAAGCCCAGGAGGGGCCAAGAGATGGGCAAGGAAGGAGCAGAAGGGGCCATTGACCTACCAGGGTCTCTCTCTCTCTCACTAGCAGAAACTCCACCAACACCAACACCAAAACCAAACCCAGATTGTTCGTGCTGCCAGCCCAGACTGTCACTGCAGCGACCGGCCCTTGAGGACCTGCTCCTGGGCTCAGACGCCAGCCTCACATGCACACTGAGTGGCCTGAAGAGCCAGAAGGCGGCCACCTTCTCCTGGAAGCCCACAGGCGGGAAGACTCCCATCCAGAAGCCTGCTGAGCCTGACTCCTGTGGCTGCTACCGTGTGTCCAGTGTGCTGCCTGGCTGTGCCGAACTCTGGAACAGTGGGCAGACCTTCACCTGCACGGCCACCCACCCTGACTTCGAAGGCACCCTGACCGCCACCATCACAAAGACCACAGGTGGGTCCAGCGCCCACTCCTGCTTCCACACCACTCTACAAAGGGAAACTGAGACTGGCTCAGGGGTCAGGGCTCAGTGGGGTGCTCTTTGCTCCCAACCTAGCCCCTGACCCAGCTCTCTACCCCACAGAGAACTTCATCCAGCCTCAGGTCCATCTGCTGCCGCCGCCGTCGGAAGAGCTGGCTCTGAACGAGCTGGTGTCACTGACATGTCTGGTGCGGGGCTTTAGCCCTAAGGATGTGCTGGTGCGCTGGCTGCATGGGAGCCAAGAGCTGCCCCGCAGCAGCTACCTGGTGTGGGATCCACTGAAGGAGCCCGAAGAGGGTGCTAACACCTATGCTGTGACCAGTGTGCTGCGGGTGACAGCCGCGGACTGGAAGCAGGGGGAAAACTTCTCTTGCATGGTGGGCCATGAGTCCCTGCCCCTGTTCTTCACCCAGAAGACCATCGACCACCACTCGGGTAAACCCACCCATGTCAACGTGTCTGTGATCATGTCGGAGGCAGATGGCACTTGCTATTGAGCCTCCCTGCCCACCCTGCCCTTTCAATAAACACCATGCTCACCCACTACAGCCCACACTTCCATCTGGCGCCTGTCTGCCTGTCCATCCATCCTCTGGGTGTGCAGCACAGAGGGAAGGGCCAGGCCAGGAGGAAAGGACAAGCCCTGCCCCAGTCGCTGGGGCCCTGGGCTCCAATGTGTGCACCAGTGTGCATGTGCCTGAGAGTGAGTGTGCATGTATGTGTGCCATGGGCACTTGTGTGTGCCTGTGGGTGTGTGTGTGTGCTGTGCACATTTGTGTATGCCCGTGCGTGTGAGTCTATGTGCATGCCTCTGAGCCTGTACCTGTGATATGTGTGTATGTACCTGTGTATGTGAATGTGTATACATGGGCCTGTGAGTGTGCACGAGCCTGTGAACATGCAGTGCACAAGGACTCAGGCCCAGCCCAGTGTGAAATCTGATATTGGCAGAGTCTCTGAAGTGGGCACAGGCCACAGGGGGCCCTGAGAGCAGTGCAGTCATGGGAAATGACAGCTGGTAAAGTAGTGTGTATGACTGGGGTTGCCATGGCTTCAGCCAGGGAGGCCAACAAAGGGCAGACAGGAGCAGGAAACCCAGACAAGGTTGTGCCATTTGCAGGGGGTTGGAGGAGGGGGGCAAGAGAATGAGAGCTGATTCCAGGGACAGCCCCCAGGGCAGGCACCTCCCCTCCCTGGGTCAGCTCTGGGCAGCAACACAGCTACATGGGATAGTCACTGAGTCAGGGGGCCACCTGGGTGGACATGGACCCCTGATAACACACTACTCATCACCTCCACAAGGGCACACGTGCACACATTCGTACACTCACACATGTCTGAGCCTTACAGGTGCAGCAAGTGCACTGCCCACACCCAGCTCTAGGAAAGCAGGGGAGTCCCCTCCCAGCCCCGGGGTTTCTCACGTCCAGCCTCACTATGCCCAGCCTCCCTAGATATCCAAACACCCCTCCCAGGCAGCCCCCGCACCCAAAGCTCAAGTTGCCCATACCTCCCCACCCCCCAATCCTAAGTGTGACTCAAACCACAGAAGAGGCAGGGGCAGGCTGGGGAGGGGTCAGGAGTAGGCCAGGGAGACTGTTCCAAATGGAGCTCTGTGGGCCTCTAGCTCTTCTGGGCCCCAAAAGCTTGAAGAGAACAGTCCACAAGCCCTGTGGGGATACCTGGCACCCAGATGTCCACAGGGGGCAGCGGGGCCTCTGAGCTTGCCTCTGGGCCTTCCCAGGGGACTTGGCTCCTAGCAGCTTCTCTCTGTTCTCAAGCCAAGGTGGAGGGAAGGCCAAACATTCACCCTTGACGCTCTTACCCCATCACCAGAGGGAAACAGAGAAAGCAAAGGGCCAATAGGGAAATCTTCCCTCAAAGAACCAGGACCTGTCCCAAAGGAGAAACTTTTCTAGAGAGAGGGGAAAGAGGAAGAATCAAGAAATAAAGTGCTGAACCAGCAGGTGGAGAGCAGAGCTGACAGGAGGATGGATCACAGCACATATGATGAGTGGAAGATTGCATGGTAGATAGATGAGTGGGTGGGTAGGGGGACGATGGATGGATGGATGGATGGATGGATAGATGGATGGGCAGGTAGATGGTCAGATGGGTGTAGAGTGGGTGGATGATATTTGACTGGAAGAATGGATCCATGCATGAATGGATGAATGGAAAGATAGAGGGAAAATAAATGGCTGGGTAGAATAGCACATGACCAGTAGAAACAACTCCGAATTAACATGGGAAATCTATGTCCTAGGGCTGTGTTGATAGCCTTCACCTGGCCCTCTTTGCTAACTCCTCAGCCACATTTTCAGGAAAGGTAACAGAGGCTTCTGGCCACACTCACCCAGCCCTTGGCTCAATGACCCAGGACTCTTTGGTCCAGTTCTCCCTGAAGGCTTATCTGGTCCTTCTCTGCCCCAGGACCCAAACCAGGGCTGGCCCTAGTACCAGGGCTTGGTGAGAACTTGCCACATATCTGGACAAGGCTGAAACCCAGGCGGTCTTGGGCTGCCACTCTCCTTGGATGCTCAAAGACATTTCCCACCTTCCTGCCCTGCCAGGTCTCACTCTAAGGCCCCCTGAGGGATGGGTCCTGGGAGCATCTCAAGAGCTGCAAGGGTTCCAGGCTCCTACCTCCTACTCTTCATCCTCTCTGGCCTCTCAGACTTCTGAGAGCTAACCCTACTGCCACAGTCCCCAGACCCCAAGATGGAGTGGGAGGGGCAGTGCCTTCTGGGTCTCTACCCACATGAGTCCTCTATGTCTTCCAGAATGGAGAGAGCTGCTTCCCTGGGTGGTACTGGACCAGCCACAGGACGTCCTGGAGGAGGAGACCCCAGGTGACAGCCTGTGGCCCACCACTGTCACCCTCCTCACCCTCTTCCTGCTGAGCCTCTTCTACAGCACAGCATTGACAGTGACGACTGTGCGGGTCCCACCTGGCAGCAAAGAAGGTCCCCAATACTGAGCAAGTGCCATCCGGGCACAGGTGCAGGGGGCAGGAGGGACACAGAGGGGATGAAACACAGGGGCGTTTCATCCAAGGAGAGGATCACCAGTCCCACCACATGGGGCTCTGCTCTCCCAGGGTCCCTTCACAGACTCTGAGGACACCAGAGCAGGGTACGGTCATGCCTGGGCTCCCAGGAGCCAGGCCAGGGGTGGGACAGGGGCACTACAAGCACACAGTGCCTCAGGAACCTGTCTGGCTCTGCCCCCTCTTCTCTTTGTAGGGAGGTAGCGTGGAGGAGCCCTCTACATGGCAAAGCTGCCCTGTGTGACAGTGCCTCCCTCCCATTCACATGCTTCACTGTGCAATAAAGTCATGCCAAAGATAAACATTCAGACTCTCAAGGGAATGTTCTCAGATGAGGGGAGGGAATTGGGGAAGCATGGAGGCACCAGACAAGAGCATGCTGCCTCAAAGGGCATCAGGGTAAAAGGGCTGGATGGATGTGGGTTGACTTTTGTTCAGGGTCTAAGGTATGACTTCATATCACATAGGCTGAGACCTAAGGTTGATGTTGGCTACACGAAGGGACAGTATCCAGGAAGACACATTTTCAGAGATAGGTCAATAGACCTAACGACTAGCCTTGACCCGGGTAACTAGAAAGTGATGGTAAACAAGAACCACAACTCTAGGCACTGAGAGAACCGCAACTCGAGCCTCCATTCGGAGCATGAGCTTGATACCTAAGCCCTGGGGCTAGGTCAAGATTATAGGGCTTGCTCTTTATCACAAGGACCTGGTGCTGAACATTTATCCCTGGTCCTAAACATTAGCCTGGTTTGTAAACAATGAGCATGGGACATAAACACTGGGACAGATCTTTACCTGGTACCAAACACTGAGCCCGAGCCTGTACACTGAGCCAGGTTAATAAGCGCTGAGGCTGAGTTTTGATTACTGAGCCAGTCTTTATTACAATGACCTGAGCCTGAAATTGAACACTGGTCACGAACAATGGGCCTGATTCCTAACCCCTATAAGTGTAGAAGCTCATGATCACTGAACCAGGTTTTGCTCACAAGGACCTAGCACCGAACACTGAGGAACCAGGCTCAGTGTTCAGAATTGGGGCTCACTGATCCTGAACACTGAGACTGGTTCCTGACCACTGAGGCTAAATGGGCCCAGTCTTAATCCCAAGGTCCTGGTATAAACACTCAGCCCTGGTCTTGAATACTGAGCCCCAATGCTGACAATGAGCCTGGTTTCTAAGCACTAAGTCTGGGTATGATCAATGAGTCCAGTCTTAATCAAAAGGACCTGGTGTAACACTCAGTACTGGTCCTGAACACTGAGTGTGGCTCCTATGCACTGAGGCCGTTATGATCACTGGGCTTGGTCTTTATCACAAGGACCTGGTGCTGATCTTTGGACCAGAACTCTATCATAGGGACCAGTCCTGAACACTGAGTCTGTCAAGGCCAAGCCTCCCCAGGGGCTCCTGCAGAGGGGTTTGCACATGGGTCCATCGTGAGTGAGTTAATTCTCAAATAAAGAACAGGACACAGAATGAATTATCAGTAAAAGAATAGCATCAGCACAAGAGAGTTAGAGCATAACCTGGAAAGCTCAAGAGATGTTGGTCTTTATTCCTTTAGCAAAAGCAGCTATAGTGCTCTTTAGCTTATAGCAGTTATAGTAGTTGTTATCAGCTTACTGGGACATGGTGAGACAAAACACCAACTGTGTGACCTTGACCATGCACACATGCATGGCTAAGCATGTTAAGTCAATGTTATATAACTGTGGACCGTTATGGGCATGTTTCCCTGGATTTGAATCTATTGACCAGACTTTGAGTATAATCAGAAGTGGTATCCCACAGAGCCCTCTTTCTGAACACTTGAGCTTGCCTCCTAAAAACTGAAGTCCTGCCCTCAGGCAGTCTGGTTGAGGGTTCCCAGGGCTGGCCAGGTCCATGGGACCAAGCAAGCTGCCCAGACATCTTCATTGCATGTCCTTCTTGGGACCATCTGAGAGCTGGGCATGAACCCTCTGCTTGGAGAGGCCTAGAGGACAGGACCCCTGCAGAGCACAGCTGAGGAAAGGCGCAAAGAGTCCAAAGGCCACAGCAGAGATCACTGGCAGCTGAGAGCAGCTGAGCATGGGCTGTTCAGAGCCAGGTTGGTCTGTGGTGGGGGCAGAGCAGCTCAGGCACTGTACCACCCAGGTCTAGCCACCAGCTCCCTGGACACACCCAAACCCCGTACCCTTCACGGTCACCATGCCAGGCAGGGCAGTCTCCTGGACGTAAGGGAGAAGCCCACAGACCCAGTAGACCCAAAGCACAGGATGAGGGTGAGGCAGGGGAAGAGGGCTGGGACCTGGGGCCTGGGACACCCACACCAGAGCTCAGGTGGAGCTGACAGTGGACAGTCAGAGACCAGCAGGGACAGGATCCAGAGAGACAGGCCCAGGGGTGACAGTGTGGCCAGAGAAGGGGACAGAGAGAGCTGGGCTGAGGCTCAGGTGGAGATGGGTCATGGACAGAGCTTGCGGCCCTTGGGTGAGAGGCAGGGTGCTGTGCCACCCCAGGTGGACCCTGTCCTGTCCCTTGTGACCTAGGACAGCTGCCTGCCTGCCAAGTCCCTTCTGTGGCAGCACCAGAGCCATCTCTGCTCACCCTCCCTGGGACAGAGGCCTGACGGGGCCCTGAGCATAGCTCTAGCTCCCACCCATTCCTTCCTGCATGGGGGCCTGATCACAACCAAGGCAGCAGTGGAGAACCATTGATTTCTATCATCGTTATTTGCAGGGGTCGTTGACCAGCGTGGGCCTGCCCTGGAGTGGGCAGGGGTCTCCAAATCTAGAGGCCTCAGCCACCAGCCGAGCATGGGTGGCTCTGCAGCTGCAGGTGGGGCCAGGAAGCTATTTTGGGAAACAGCCTCAGAAGCGAGAAGCCAGTTTCTTAGTGTGGAACAAACAGCTATTTGCATGAGGCCACAAGACCAAGTCTGCCCAAAATGAGTAACCTGGGAGAAACTGAGACTGGAGCCCCTCAGGTCCCCACTGCTCTGGGGAAGCGGGAGGGGTGTCGGGAGTGGGCCCCTCAGAGGCTGGTGTTGGGGCCCTCGGTCCCCGAATGCAGCCCCCAGCCCATCATGGTCATGCCTGCCCTGGGCCGCCTCACAAAGCCCCTGCAGCTGGTTACCCCCTGGGGAGGTTCGTAGGACAGCAGCCATTAGACCCTGATAGTCAGCTGCTTGCTTGACACCATAGGAGGTGGTCAGGGCTGAGGACTTGAGCGTGGTGCCCCGAGGGGCAGGCCGGAGGCAGCATGTGTGGGGCAGGGAAGTGCCCGTGGGAGTGTCGGGTCCCTGGCAGGTACTCTGGAGTGGGTCTATGGCTCATGGTGGAGACGTGTGCATGTGGTGCCTGTGCACATCCCTCTGGGGGTGCTCGCGTGTGGGGTGTGAGGGTGAGGCCCAGGCACAGGCCTCAGGCCCAAGCCCCAGCCTGGTGACTCCGATGTGACTCTCGCCTCATCCCTCATCTTACGTTCCTCTGCCCCTGCCTCAGAGCCTGCTTCGTCAGGCCTGATCTGTCCACATCTGGGCCCCTGGTAGATCCAGTGGCTCCAAAGGGAGTAGACATGGCCACTCCTCCACCCCAGGCCTCACACCAGACTCCTCTCCCCCTACAGCCACCCTGGACCCTCCTGACTGAAGCCTGGGTTTGGGGCACAGGCAGGAGCTCAGCCCACCCAGCTGTACCAGGAGACTCTCAGCCAGGCCTGACAGGCACACGTCACATACATGCACCCACACACACACACAGACACCTTATACACACAGGCACCTGCAGACACACACAGACACACGCTCAGGGACACTGATGCACCTACAGACAGACACAAACACACTGAGACACATGCTCAAACACGTGAATATACTCAGACACATTCAGGTACACAGAGAGACACAGACACAAACAGGTACACACAAGCACACACAGCACGCATCACTGCCTCTCCACCCCAGGCGCCCGGCACAGCCCTGTGAGCCAGTTCTGGAGCACCCTGACCATGGCCCTGACCACAGCCCTGCCACTGCCTGATGGTGGGTTATGGAAACCTAAGGCAGATGAGCCAGGCCCAGAAATGTGGGACACACTCACTCACACGTGCATAATCACGCATGACACACATGCTGCACATAACCACACACTCCTTACACACACCCACATACTCCTTCAAGTGCATCACACTCATGAGAGTCCTGCTGGCCCAGCTGTGGCACACAGGCAGGGGAAGGCTTGGGGTCACAGCCCTGCCTGTCTGGCCTGCAAGCCCAGGATACAGGTGGTGGCCACATGTGCAGCTCTAGGGCCCATGACAATGGCCCTGCACAAAGCTATGAGAACTGGCCAGGGTCAGCACCATGAGGCAGCCAGGCAGCAGTGCAGGCGTTGCATGACTGCACATTGTGGTTCTGTGTATTGTGTACGTCAGGGTCCTCAGTGGTCTGGGGTGCACTGGGGTGAGCCTGGGCCTAGATGGCCGCTGCTGCCCAGGGGACCAGGATGACCAGGCCAGAACGCCGTGATCCTGCCTGCCCCACCCCCACCCCAGCACAGCCTGGAAAACAAGTCCCGGGGGCCTTGCAAATCCCACCCCACAGGCACCACAAACACTACCTTCAAATCATTCTAAAAATGATGAAAACAGGAACCACAGGACCAGGGAAGAACAGGGGCAGGTGGAAGTTGGAGGAGATAGCACATTTCTAGGAGGTCATAGGACCAGGGTAAAACATGTGCCAGTGACTTGGGACAGGTAGGTGCCAGAAGGGCTAGTGTGACTCCAGGAGCTCAGGGCGTCATGCCAAACCATCTACATGTGAGCTGTGGTAGCTATGTGCTACAGGGCCCAAAGACACCCCAGGACAGGTTCAGAGGACCAGGGCAGAGGAACAATAGGGGAGCTTGGGCAGGAGAATGCTGGAGGGCCCAGGGAAGCCCCAGGAGCTCAGGGGACTAAGGCACAGCAGCTACAGGTAAGCTGGGGCAGGTGGGTGCTAGAGGAATCAGGACAGCCCCTGGAGCGTAGGAGACAAGGGCAAAGAAGCTGCTGATGAGTGGAGACAGGTGGGTGCTGGAGGGGCCAGGGAAACACCAGGAGCTCAGGGGAACAGGATAGAACAGCTACACTTGAGCTGGGGCAGGTAGGTACGAGAGGGTCCATGGGAGACCCCAAGAGCTTAGGAGATCACTTGAGAGCAGCTGCAGGTGAGCAAGGACAGGTGGGTGCTTCAGAGGTCAAGCCAGTCCTAGAAGCTCAGGGGACCATGGCCAAGAAGCTGCAGGTGAGCAGAGGCATTTGGGTGATGGAGGAGCCAGGGCAGTCCCAGGAGCTCTGGGGAAAGTACCAGAGCAGCTACAAGTGAGCAGGAATGTGCTGGTGCTGTAGGAGCCAGGGCAGTTCCAAGTGCTCAGGATACCAAGGCAAAGCAGCTACTGATGAGCTGGGCAGGTTGATACTGGAAGGGCTATGGCAGCCCTAGGAGATCAGGGTACCACAGGAGAGCACGTGCAGGTGTGTAGGGGATGGTGGATGCTGGAGAGGATAGGAGAGACGCAAGAGCTCATGGGAACAGGGCAGAGCACCATTAGATGAGATTGGGTAAGACAATACCTGGGGAGCAAGGGCAGCCCCAAGAGCTCAGGGATCCAGGGCAGAGCAGCTGATCATGAGCTGTAGGAGGGGGTGTGGAAGGGCCAGCACAGCCCCAGGAGTCAGGGTGTTGAAGGCTGATAGGAAAACAGGGCTGGCAGGCTTAGCATGAGACTCTTGGCAAAGGGGCAAAGCCTGAGGAGTTCAGGCCCTGGCAGGAAGGGGCAGAGGAGGGGATCAGGACTCCTCAGGCTGAGGTATGTCGGCAAGTAGCATGTCAGGAAGCCCCTGGGGCTCAGGGGACCTGCTCTTCCTCCTCCCACCTGAGCCAGCTCACCATTCACTGCTCTGCCCTGTCCCCCTGAGCACCTGCTCTGTCCCCTCCCACCTTTCAGTCTACCTGGGGCTTGCAGAGGATGTGAGGCGGGGTCAGGGTGGGTGGACACAGGGACTACAGGGAGGCAGGGGTTGCTGCAGAGAGCACCTATCCTGGGCACCAGGAGGGTTTGTGCAAGTTCCCTGGGGCTGGCGCCCCCAAACACACCTGATGAACTGCAGTTCTGGGGTCAGTCTGGCTCTGTTCCTGGGGGCTTGTGGGGACTGGGGTGGAGGAACCCTGCTGAAGCAGCACAAGGAGGAACAGGACAATCAGTACCATAGCAGGGACAACAAGGAACCACTGAGGGCCAGAGTAGAGTCTGCTGGACAATGGGGTGCAGGTGAGGGGAAGGTAGGCTGGCAGAGGCCTAAGCTGAGGATAGCAGACCAGGAGGGAGAGGACAGGGAGACTTAGCTTCCTCAGGGGTCAGGGTCAGGGTGCTCTCCAACCTCCATGGCCCAGGGCTGTTGGCAGCAGCAAAAGGCACAGGGGCTTCCCTGGTTCCCTTAGTGCAGGTAGCATGCAGGGGATGGGGCAAGACCAGCAATGCAGGGGGAGAGGAGGTAGTGGGCACCTGAGCCAAGCTCAGCAGGGCCCATCTTGGAGGAAGCCCTGGGGAGCACAGGAGGGAAGAAGCAGCCAGGCCAGGCCAGGGCTGGGCAGAAACTGGGTAGGTGGGAGACAAGGCTCTGGGTGTGTGACCCTGAATGGACATCAGGAAGGCATGTAGGGGAGCCTCGGAGCAGCTGTGCCAAAATCCTAGACAGAGAATGGCTGAGACTCTATGTCTATGATGGGACACTCACCAGGGCAGGACCAGGCTAGGCAACAGGGTTGTGGCTCGACAGGGCTCATAGGACCCAGAAAAAAGCGCACCACTCAGGCCTGGCACTCAAAGAAAGCTGGAGAGTTGGAGAGTTGGAGAGGGCCACAGGGGCCTAGAAAGAGCCCAAGGAACATGGGCAAGCAGACACTAGAAAGAGGCTACAGGCCCAGGGTTGTGCCGACTGCTTTGGTTCATAGAGCACAGAGCATGTTGTTGAACATGGCCCAGGAGGAAGAACGGGAGGTAGGTGAGACAGGCAGAGAGTACACTGGATGGATGGGCCTGCAGATTTCTGGAAGCTTGTGGCTGGGCTTGTGGAGCCAATGGCCTGGCATGGCCCAGAGTTTGCATGGCTAAGGTAGGCAGGAAGTCCAAGACGGGTAGGCACCAGGGGCCACAAGCCCACACCCAAGACCCTGCCTAAGCATTGCAAAGCACCTTAGATAGAAAAGGACAGAGGGTCCTCCATGGTGTAGGGTCAGCTATGTCGGACACCAAGTCACCTGGTACCTTTTTCCTTGCAGCCAGCACAACAGCCCCTCCCGTCTTCCCTCCAGCTTCCGGATGTGTGGACCCTGGCTCCATGTTGACTCTGGGATGCCTGGTCAAGGGCTATTTTCCCGAGCCCGTGACCATGACATGGAACTCAGGATCCCTGACCAGCGGAGTGCACACTTTCCCAGCCATCCTTCAGTCGGGCCTGTACTCGCTCACCAGCATGGTAACTGTGCCCTCCAGCCAGAAGAAGGCCACCTGCAACGTAGCCCACCCGGCCAGCAGCACCAAGGTGGACAAGGTCGTTGGTAAGGACAGTTCCCAAGGAGATCCGGGTCCCCTGGAAGCCAAGTGTGGGGTCAGCCTTCCTGAGTGCATCCACCATGGGCACAGGGAAACTCCTGTCTGTCTCCTGCCTGGAGGCCTCTGCCCACACTCATGTTCAGGGAGATGTCCTCTGGGGGTTTGCACCAGGCCCAGGGTGGGTGCAGGCTGGATGGCTTGTCTATGGGACAGAGGCAGATGGCCACTGGCATCAGGCCTACCAAGAGCCATATCCGGGGGACAGCCTGGGCCTGACTGAGCTCACCCCTTACACCCAACCCATCTTCCCTCAGCTCAGCACCTTCTCTCCTCCAACCCCAATAACCCCATCATTCTTTCTGCAGAGCCCAGACCCCGAGTACCTGGACCCACGTGTCCCACATGTCCCAAGTGCCCACGTAAGTCACCAGGCCCCCTTCTCCAGCCCAAGTGGGGACTGAGCACCCAGAGGAGCCCTGTGTCAGAAGGAAGCCCCCAGGTGCTGATCTGTTCCTTTCGTCTCCCACACCAGCTCCTAACCTCCTGGGAGGACCATCTGTCTTCATCTTCCCTGCAAGACCCAAGGACAGTGAAAAGAGCCGAGCCTCTGTAACAGCCTGTCCTTGCCTTCTAAGCCCTTGTCTTAGGATCTCTGTCCACTGCAGAGATGGCAAGCCATGGCTGTGGGACAAGGCCTCCATGACCCCCTCACCTGCACAGGGCTGGCCACCCCTGGGGACACTGGATGCTGCCAACTTATGGAGACACTGAACACCCTTGGGGACACACACTCCTGTGCTCCTGAGTAGCTGAGACGCTACGCTGGATGCTCCAAGCAAGGATGGTCCAGACACATGAGAAGCCACTGAGAGTCGTGGGACGGTACTGGGCCCAGACCCATTAGAACAACTCTGCTGAGCCACCCCAGCCCACACTGACCACACACATCCACGGACATGCATGCACACATGTACACGCCTGGTACCCTGGGCCCACGGGCAGCCTGCACAGCACCCACGCCACCTTCCATGCCTACCTCACTGGACACACACTCACCAGCCCACTTGCAGCCTCCCCAGCACACAAGTCTCCCGACTAATGCTCAGTCCTTCCGCTGCCTCCCATGTACACAGGGACACCATGTCACGAGTGGCCTGGCCCTGCCATCTTTCTATCTCCCAGATTGGTCATCAGGGAGCAGGCAGAGGGCCAGGGAGCCTGCAGAGAGCCACAGCCTACAGGGTCCAAGGCCTTGATGCTGCTCAGCCACTCCAGAGAGAGGGCTAGAGTAGACAGAGAGTTGTCCATCCAGTCCAGGCAGCCATCCTGACTGCGGTGCCTGCCAACCTCCGCCCAGGTGGAGGCTTGGAAGATATAAGGTTGCTCTTCAGGGAGGGTAACCAAGGAGAGCTAACCCGGGAAAACACGGTTGTCCCTTCCTCCCTGGCCTCCCAGCAACCCCATGCCACTATAGAGGGAGTGTGCCTGGGCCTGGCTGGGGATGCACACTGACCACCCCCTCCTGTCCAGGGCCAGAACTTGATGAGAGCTGTGCTGAGGCCCAGGACGGGGAGCTGGATGGGCTGTGGACAACCATCACCATCTTCATCACCCTCTTTCTGCTCAGCGTGTGCTACAGCGCCACGGTCACCCTCTTCAAGGTTGGCACACTGCCCCCAATGCCCATGCTGCCCGTGCTGTCCCTGTGGTGGCCCACACTGACCCACGCTGTCCCCACACTGTGCCCACAATGCCCAATAATTTTCCCCAAGCTGTCCCCACTCAGAACTCAAAGGGTTCCCATGATATTCCATGCTTTTTTCTCCTCATGCTGTCCCCAAACTGTGCCCGATATGTCCCGTGTTGTTTTGCAAATGTTTACCCCCTCTTGACCCCATTACACTCTGTGCTGTTTCCAGCATACCAGCCCCGAGCTCTCTGGACACTGTCCCGATAATGCCCCATGTAGGTTCCACATGGTGTCCCCATGACGTCCACTCCCTGTCTACATGCTATTTTGTGCTGCTTTTCCCATCCTGGCCCAGTGATGTTTCCAACTGGCTCCAATCTGACCCCACCTTGGCCCCAACCCCATCTCTCTCTTGTCCCAGATCCTGTCCCATGCTGTCCCCATGGTCCCACTGGCTGTGGTGGCATCCCATGGTGCTATGACTGCTCACCTGCTGTTCCTGCAGGTGAAGTGGATCTTCTCCTCAGTGGTGGGACTGAAGCAGACCATTGCCCCGGACTACAGGAACATGATCGGGCAGGGGGCTTAGGCCCAACCCCTCCAGGGCCCCGGGCTTAGGAGGCCCTTTGAGGATCCCATCCATCACTTGCAGCAACCTGAAGCCCAGGTCACACTCTCCTCTCTGACCTTGGGGTTCTGTGACCCTGCACTCCCATGTTCCCCACTCTGAAGGACTCATGGAGAGCAGGTATGCCCAGCCTCAGCAGCCTGGACACTTGCCACCCCTGCAGCCACCACCATGACCCTGGCTGAGGCAAACAAGGGATGGAACTTCCCTCCCCATGACATCCCTGGGTCCACAAGCAGGGTGGTCACCCCATAAGAGGCAGCTGTCAGCATTGCTCATGTCCATCTAGATGGAGACCAGCCTTGGATCTAACCCAGTCCACACCAGTCTCCCCAGCACAGGGCATCTTTGAGAGAGGTGAGGCTGAGACCCTCTGGAGAGAATGCTGCACCCCAGGACAGCCATCATGGGCATCAGCCCCCACCAGGGGCTTTGAAAGGGCTTCTGACACTCACCTGATGGACTTTGCTAGTCTATGCCTAGCTGGCCCATGCTGGGCAACTCTGGGGACCTTGGCCTGAGCAATGGTTTATATTTCCCTCTTGTGTCCTCTGATAGGGACCCTGTGTACTGTTGTTGATCCTCAGTGCCCACATTACAGACTGCTGGATCCAACCCATAGGGACCAGCTACCCAGATCTCTATACACTGGTGATAAAGAGCTGGACCCAGGACACTACCACCTTCCACAGTGGACCCAGCACCACTCCTAGGAGACACTCCAGGCAGCGACTGGGCCACACGATGACTGTAGAACCCCAGCAGGAGCAGGAAAGGATGGCTGCCACCATCCATGCTTCAGGAGTGGTCTAGTGGGCTGGCCCCAGGCAGGCCAGGCACAGCCTTCTGGGTCTCAGGGACAGAGGAGGCCCAAGAGCACCTGTCCCAACAAAGGGACAGATGGACAGCTGCTGAAAGCACCAAGGCTCGACCAGGCCTGTCCTGCAGGACCAGTGTCCACTCCAGAGCACTTACATGAGAAACCCCCAGCTGGACAACATACCACAGAGAGAGCCCAGTGGCCCAGGAGCCAGGGCTGGGCTGGCACTGGACAGAAGACCCGTGTGCCATGATCCTGTCTAGCATGGGGGAATGCCAAGCAGGAGCTTCCAATCAGGAAGAATGACACAAGCAGGAAAGGAGAGCAGACACCACTCCATGCTGCGGGAAAAGCCCAGGGAATCGCCGGTTTCAGCTTTGTAGCTTTCTTCTTCTTGTAGTGTTCTGGAGCCTATGATATCCTATAAGTTCTCTCTTAATGACAATGAGATGTCCTTTAAACACTGTGTACCTCTCTGTGGTCTTCCTGAGTCACAAACAAAGCTCCCAGCCCAGGCACAGGTGGGCAACACTGGTAGCCACATGGAGCCTCCCAGCCTTCCCCTCCACCCAACCTGGGCACTCAGTCTGCCCTCCCTGAGAATTTTGTCTGGCTGGGCATTGTCCACATCTGTCACAGTCCCTCTGGGGGACATGGAGGGCAAGCCCATCTCAGATTAGCCAGGAAGATCTTCCCACACTGACCACATCAGAAAGGGAGTGTGGGTTTGGTCTCTCAGGGTCTCAGGCTGCCATGACAAAGGACACAGGTAGCTGCTGGAGCAACACACATTTCTTCTTCTGCAGCACTGGAAGCTGGAGGTCCTGGATCAAGGTGTGGGCAGGGTGGTTTATCCTGAGGCTTCTCCTTAACATGCAGACACTATGGTCCCTGTTTTCTGAATCCTAATCTCCTATGTTATGAGGACATAGATAGGATTAGGTCCATCCTAGTGACCTCATTGTCACCTGCCTATTTAAAGACCTTGTCTCCAAATGTAGCACACTCTGAGGTCTGGGGCTGAAACTTCCACATACAAAGCACATTCATCACCTAATGGCCACCTCAGAGGGCAAAATTTACCCACATATCCCAACACCCCAGGAGACTCATCCACCCCACGCCAAGTTCCAAGTTTCACCTCAATATCACCTGAATCAGGAAAGGGCCAGCCCCATGTGTGGTGTCAATTCAGTCCCACAGGATGTGGTGTCAGGCAGGAGGGGCAGGTGTGAGGCACGGAGGTGGAGAGCGATTTGCAGGGAGAGGAGAACAGATGCTCAAGTGCAAGGGCAGATACCTTTTGAGACAGGAAAAGGATAGAGTTGGGATGAAGCTTTTTACAGGGGAGCAAGGGAGTGGGGAGTGGAAATGGAGCTCATGTAGTCGGGCCAGTGACCAATCCCCATGGCTGCTCAGTGTCTAGACGAGGCCAGACATGTCTAGGCTGGTTTATCTGGACACTGGGAGTCTGTCCTGCTGGAGGCTGGAGACACAGGTGTGAAGAACAGAGGCCCCGTCCTCCTGCTGTGTCCGGAGAGGCCTCTGGGGTCCTGGGCTAGAGAAGACTGGGACACCTGGGAGGGACTGAGGATGGAGTCATGACTAAGGCCTTTTCAGCAGATGTAGATAGAGGGGAACGGGGACCTGTCTGGACCAGGCTGCTTTGTCTGGGTGTCTGGGATGGGTCTAGGGTCCATTGACACCCTCCCCACCTTCACATGAACCCTGTAACCAGGACCCAGTTTGTCCAATGTGCAGCCTCCCTCCAGTCCATCCCTCAACCTCCCCCACTTTGTTGCCCATGCCTCTCCAGCTCCCTGGCCACGGGCCCACCTCCCACTGCCTGAGCACCCACAGGACCTGCAGGATTGTCCTAAATAACAGGGAACTCGTGGCCTCCCCACTGAATACAGAGGCCAGCAGGGACCCAGCCCCTCCAGAACCCTCTACCTCCATGAGGACTCTCTCAACTTGCACCTATGTGGAGCCCAAGTCAGCCTCTGACCACCTCCTTCTGCCCTGTGGCACCCACAGACCCCTCCATCACCTCCTATGTCCATTAGTATCCTGCCCTCCTCCTGACCACTCATCCCCATCAGCTCCATAAACATAGATACAGCGCCTGAACATTGAGTGTCCTTCTATGTCCTGTGGCTCTGGGACCCACCAAGGGGACAGATTGGACGTCCCAGGCACTGTCCCTGAGCACAATGAGGTCCCTACTCAGGTTTCCATGTGTAACTTCTCCTTGTGATGTTCATGGTACAAAGCTCAATATAGGTTATTCCATAGAGTGATGTTTGTGTGTAATATACATGGTACAAAGCCCATGCTATGACTTCTGTGATGTGACATCGACAATGTGACTTTTATCTGTGATGACTATGTGTGATATCTGCGGTGTGCACATTGGCATGACATTTGTTATATGATACACATGAAAGAGATCTAGGTGTGACTTCTATTTTCTACTGTCCATTGTGTGGTGTCCATGGTGTGACTTCTACAGTGTGATTTTTATGTATGATGTCCCTGGTGTGATAACCATGATGTGACACCTGTGGTATGACATCCACAAGAAGACTTCCATGAGTGACATTTATGTGAGATGTCTGTGGTGTGACACTCATAGTGTAAATTTCCATAGTGTAATGTGCATGTATGGTGTCCATAGTGTGATAACTGTGGTGTGACATCCATGCTATGACATCTGTGGTGACATCCATGATCTGACTTCCATGTGTACCATCTCTGGGTGACATATGTCATATGACAGCTATGATGTCATATCCATTATAAGACAATTGTGTGTATCTTTCATGGTGCATACCATATGTGATGTCCATACTGTGACATCCATGGTGTGACTTTCAGTGTCGTATTCATTCATGATGTACCTGGTGTGATAGCCATGGTATGATATCTGTGGTATGATATCCATGATGAGACTTGCATGTGTGGCATCCATTTGTCATGTCCATGGTGTAACATCGACAGTGTGACAGATGTGATAGGCCTCATGAGACACCACCTGTATGTGACTTCCATGGTGTGATGCTCAAGATATGACCTTCACATGGTCATACATGATGCCCATGGTATAATAACCACAGTGTGACCTGCATGGTGTGACATTTGCACTGCAATATCCATGAGAAGACTTCCATGTGTGACATCTATGTGTGATGTCCAGGTGTGAATTTCATTGTGTAATATTCATGTATCATAGCCATGATGTGACACCCATAGTGTGACTTCTGTAGTGTGACACCTAGGATGTGACTTCCATGTATGATGTCTATGTGTGATGTGTGTGCTATGACATTCACAGTGTGCACAGTGTGACAACCTTAGGTGACCTCCAGGGTGGGCACAGAATGTAGAATGAATGCAGGCCAGGGCATGGGAAGACACAACAATCTGAACATGTTTCCTTGCAGTCCATGAAGCCCACACTACATGGATTCACAGAGCAGCAAGTCACACTCCAGATGGACAGGCGGAAGGACCTGCCACCATGGGGTGGGGGATGCCACCCAGGGCTGTGGCTATCCTCTACCCAGTGTGGTGCCACAAAAATGGAGACAGCACAGAAGGCAAGCTGGGGAGGGTAGCACCAGGGCTCCTGGAAGCAGGATGAGGACGAGGGACAGACACATACTGGAGCCTCCAGCATCAGGGCAGGGGTGGTGAGGAGGAGATCAAGATAAGATCACAGAGACCCTCTAGTGTCACAAACTTCTAGGCAAGGCAGGGAGCCCAGCAAGACACCTGTATGCCCCAGACACCTGGATCTCGGCAAATGATCCCTCTCTTCACACATCTCACCCCATCTTGACTCAGCCACAGAACAATGGCCTGACCTTGTCCCTCACACACCTAATCTGAGCTCTGCTGGTAGAGCAAACATGGCCCCTAGATAGCAGGAAATGGAGCTCTGCATCTGGGGCCAATACAAACCCATCCAGGCCCTCAGAGGCCACTCAGCCTCCAGCCCAGTAGATCCTGGCCTACACCCAACCTCTGCTACCCAACCATGATTCCAGCTACTGGAAGATGCACAGGGCCTGGGAGGGAGTGGACAGGATCTGAGCAAGCCAAGCAGGAAGGCAGTGGACCTAGGGAGCACAGGGGCTCACACAGGGACTCTGAATGGCATGCACAGTCACACAAAGGAACTGTCACATGACACACACACCTGTCCACACACGGACCATCACTGACACACACTCCATCACAGCACAGACACTGTCATGAGCACTGCCCCTTCCTCCCTGCACCTCCCCTTTGTCCTGCCCTGTACCTCTCATCCCTATCTTCTCCTCTCATCCCACCTGCCCAGCAGAGCCCATTGTGTCCACCTTCTCCTCTCAGAGACCATGATCTCTATTCCCTATGAAGCTCTGTCCTTGGGGCACAGAATTCTCCTCAACATCACAGGTTGGTTCCTTCCCACTCCTGTTGTCCAGTTCGTGGCACCCTGAAGTCACCCATACCTATTCCCAGCCAACGCTCCAGTCCTTCTCATGCTCTTGCCAAGACTTGGCATAAGATGCTCCTGGGGGTCCATGGATATCAAGGTGGTGTTGGACCAAGGAAACACCATTGCACAAAGAAAGTCAGTCCAATGCTGAGATTTTGTAGATCCCCCTACTTTTCTGGCCCTTAAACTCTTTTCAAAACAGCTACAGAGGGGCAGGTGGAGGAAAAGGATCCAGAGGACTAGGGCCACTCCACAGCAAGATGTAGGTGAAATCCCCAGGTGAGCAGTCCAACACCAGCCAGGTGCAGAAACAGAGAAAGGGGCCATAGAGCACAGGAACCAAAGGACAAGTTGAGCCTCAGGCTGCTGGCTCCAGGGCCACTCATATTCAAGCAAGGCTGTCTTCACTGAAGATCAAATGACTCTCCTCACTGTCCACTCTGTGCTGCCAGCATGCTGCTCAATGTAGAAGAGTGCTCAGCAGCTCAGCCAAAGGGTGTGTGTGCAAGAGTACAGGGTATGGACCCACATGGCACTGCTCTTCTGACCAAGAACCACACAGTGCAGGCAGCACCACTTCTCAGCCAGGATCTCAGAACAGCAAGGCCCAGGCAAAGCACTGTGGACACAGAAGTGAGAGAGAATGAAGTGAGAGAGAATTAAGTGAGTAATGTCAGTATTTTCATTTTCAACCTTTGTCATTGTTATCACAGCTTGCACAGGGAGAGCCAACTGAAAGAGTCATCATCAAAAACTTACCCACACTTCAAGTCATCTTGAATAGAGTACTAAATGTGCCAATAATCATGCCTGAGGGGTACACCATGTTCTTCTGGCTTCTACAGAGTGTCAAAGATTATCAGTGAAAGTTCTCCAGAGAAATACTATGAATGGAACGTGATGGAGAGAGAGAGAGAGACAGAGACAGAGACAGAGATAGGATAACCAAGAGAGACTATGTAAAGGTGCAAATTTCGAATGATGAATGTCATTATATTGTATACCTAAAATTTACCAATGATTAGAATGAATAATCAATAATGCAAAATAGGAAGAAAGGGTCCAAAGGGTAGGGGTAGTGGGAGAGGCAGGGGAAAGGAAAGAAGGGAAAGGAAAAATGATGAGAAATGGAAAAAATGGAAATAAAGTCTTTGTAAATAGGGAAGGGCGGAGGGGGTGAAGGGAGGGCTAGGAATGGGGAAAAAATAAGAACCAAGATGCATCATGTAAAGGTACAATTCCCAATGAGAAATGTAATTGTGTTGTATAACTAAAATGTACCAGCTCGGCGCGAGAGCTGTGGCAGTGCCGGCGGGCCACTGGCGAGTGGGATCCGAGACGGGAGGAAAGGAGGAACTCAAAGGAGGGGAAAAGGAAGGAGCTGGAATGTCTCACTCCCCAAAGTAGCAACAATATAGAAAGACGGATCCGGAACGTCTTCCAGGAATCCCGGGTCTGCGGCCCTTGCAGCGCATCCACCTAGACTGTTTGCCGACCTATTCAGAATTGGGCCCCCCAGATTGCAGACAAACAAGGAGACACCAGACACTCACCAGTCAGCGTCGACCCTCCAGGAGGGGATAAAGATAGAAGCCAAGTGATCATACCAGTGAAGTACACTTCTAGACCATCGACATCGAAAACGGGGATCTCACTAAGTTGGCCAGGCTGGTCTTGGAGTTGAGATCTTCCTGCATCAGCCTGTTGAGTAACTAGGATTACAGGAGCTCTCTTCTGGAATGTAAGCATAAGGAATAGAGAAGATCTGGCCTATAGCACTCAGAAGTCGGGATACAAATTACATCATTTAAAATATATGCTTGACATCCTGCTGAGGTCCCCAGTCACGCGGAACACACACCGAATCAGCCCGCTGCAGACAGGCAGGCCTGTGCACCCCCTACCGAGGTCCTGAGTCACGCAGAAGACACTGAATCACCCCACTGCAGACAGGCGGCCACCTGATTCCACATTACAAAGGCACAGAGGCCAGCAAACCACGAGACCAAAGTACTGAGTCCCACTATTCCCGGCCCAGAGGTAGGGGCTTCTGAGCTGTCATCCCACTGCTCCTGGTCCAGAGGAAGGGGCTTCCCGGTCACCATCCCTCCTGCTGCTCCCAGCCCAGAAGAAAGGGCTTTTGAGCCACCTTTTGTTCTGCTGCTCTGGGCCCAGAGGAAGGGGCTTCCGGGTCACCATCCCACTGCTCCTGGTCCAGAGGAAGGGGTTTCCCGGCCACCATCCCTCCGGCTGCTCCCAGCCCACAGGAAAGGGCTTTTGGGTCACCATCCCTACCGCTGCTCACGGCCCCTGTCCCACCTCACCCACTTCAGAGGAGGTAATCTGGGCAGGCGCTGACAGCCCCCGGCCCAGTCGAAATGAGAAAACACATAAATAAGTCTCAAAACCAGACTTCCAGATCACCTACAGCAACCCCAAAGGGAAATGAGATGGAACACTCTGATACTCAACAAACTGGACCCACTGAACTGGCAACAAAAGGGGATCTGGAAAAAATGAAATCAGAAATAATTTCTCAGATAACAGGAGAAATTGTGCCCTTAGGGCAAGACATGATTAATAAATCTAGAGAGGAGCTCAGGAACATCATGGAATCCCAACATAAGAAACAAATGGAATCCATAAAACAGATGCAAATAGATTTCCAGGACATGAAAATCTCCATTGAAAGTCTATGCAGCAGAATGAGCCAATGTGAGGACAGAATTTCAGATATAGAAGATAAGATTGCAATTAGTGACCAGGAAAAGAAAAATTGCTTCAAATTTATAAGGGAACATGAGAAATCAATCCAACAGCTGCTAGATGATGCAAAAAAGAATAACATAAGACTGATTGGGCTCAATGAAGAAACAGGAGAGAGTGCAGTTGACATAAAAAATCTCTTCACAGAAATAATGGCAGAAAACTTCCCAAGCAGGGGAAAAGAGCTTGACATATAGACAAGTGAGGCATATAGGACTCCAAATAGCCTTGATCAAAAAAAATCTACACATAGGCATATAATTGTTAAGATTCCAGAAACACAACAGAAGAACAAAGTTCTACAAGCAGTCAGAGAAAAGAAACAAATTACATACAAAGGAAAGCCCATCAGAATCACAGCAGACTTCTCAACACAAACCATCAAGGCAAGAAGAGCTGGGAGTGACATATTCCAAGCCCTAAAAGAAAACAACCTCCAGCCCAGATTGATGTACCCTGCAAAACTATCTTTCAAAATGGATGGAGAAATAAGGTACTTTCATGACAAAGAGCACCTTAGGAACTTTGTGAACACCAAACCAGCACTCCAAAGAATTTTACACAATATCCTGGGAACACACATTGAGGATCACAACCCCAGGAAGCAAAGCAGAATGAACCCATCTGGCATGACAAGAAATTAAATGTAAAGGGAGAGAACCCAACAAAAAGAAAAAGTTATGGCAATGACAAGTCAATACATTTCAGTTATAACCATCAACATTAATGGTCTCAATTCACCAATCAAAAGAAATAGACTGGCAGAATGGGTCAAGAAGCAAAATCCAACAATATGCTGCATACAAGAAACACACTTAATTCAAAAGGAAACTCATAGACTGAAAGTTAAAGGGTGGAAAACAATACTGCATGTGACAGGAACCCAAAAAAAAAGCAGGAGTAGCTATCCTCTTGGCAGATCAAGTAGATTTCAAACCGACACTGATTAAGAGAGACGAAGAAGGACACTACATCCTTGCAAAGGGAAGAATCCAAGAGGAAGAGATGACAATCATAAATGTCTATGCACCAAACACTAGTGTGCCCAACTATATAAAACAAATACTAACGGACATGAAAAGTCACATATGCACTAATACAATTGTAGTGGGGGACCTCAACACCCCACTGTCACAAATAGATAGATCAACTAGACTAAAAATAAGTAATGAAATACTAGAACTCAATCAAACTCTTGAACAAATGAACTTAACAGATGTTTACAGAGTCTTCCACCACACAAAATCAGAATACACATTCTTCTCAGCTGCACATGGGTCATTCTCCAAAATAGAACACATACTCACACATAGAACATGTTTAAGTAAGTGCAAAGGAATTGAAGTTATCCCCTGTATATTATCAGACCATAGTGTGATGAAATTGGAGATCCATAGCAAAAGAAACTGGAAAAATTTCATAAACACGTGAAAATCGAACAACACACTTCTGAATAAGAAATGGGTCACAGAGGAAATTAAAGAAGAAATCAGACAGTTCCTTCAATTAAATGACAATGATAATACAACATATTGGAATCTATGGGACACAATGAAAGCAGTCTTACGAGGGAAATTCATAGCAGTGAATACGCATATTAGGAAAACAGAACGAGTCCAATTAAACAACCTGATGCTGAACCTCAAGCTTCTAGAAAAAGAAGAGCAGGACAACCCCAAAGCTCATACAAAGGAGGAAATTTTAAAGATCAGAGGAGAAATCAATGCAATGGAGACTAAGAGAACGATACAAAAAAATCAATGAGGCCAAGAGTTGGTTCTTCGAAAGAATCAACAAAATTGACAAACCTTTATTCAACCTTGTCAGAAAAAGGAAAGAAAAGGCCCAAATCCATGCAATTAGGAATGAAAAGGGTGAAATTACAACAGACCCAGCAGAAATCCAGAGGATCATCAATACCTACTTCCAGAACCTATACGCCAATAAGATGGACAACACAGAAGAAACGGACAGATTCCTAGATGCATATGAATTACCAAAGTTGAAGGAAGAAGACCTAAAAATTCTGAACAACCCAATATCAACCATCGAAATTGAAAATGTAATTAAAAACTTATCAACTAAGAGAAGCCCAGGCCCTGATGGCTTCACTGCTGAATTCTACAAGACATTTAGAGAGGAACTGCTGCCACTACTGTTTAAACTCTTCAATGAAATTGAAAGGGAAGCAATACTCCCAAATTCATTCCTGGAAGCAAGCATCACCTTGATCCCCAAAGCAGAGAAAGACCTAACTGAAAAAGAGAACAATAGGGCAATCTCACTAATGAACATAGATGCAAAAATCCTTAATAAGATACTGGCAAACAGAATGCAGAAGATCATCAAGAAGATCATACACCCTGATCAAGTGGGATTCATCCCAGGGGTGCAGGGATGGTTCAATATACGAAAATCAATTAATGTAATACACTATATCAATAGAGCCAAGGACAAAAACCATATGATTATCTCCATAGATGCAGAAAAAGCATTTGACAAAATCCAACATGCATTTATGAGAAAAACCCTACAAAAAATTGGAATAGATGGTCTCTACCTCAAACTGATAGAAGCCATCTATGAAAAACCAACAGCCAATATCATACTAAATAGTCAAAATCTGAAATCCTTCACACTAAACTCAGGAAGAAGACAAGGATGTCCACTATCACTACTCTTGTTCAATATAGTTCTGGAAACATTAGCCATGGCAATTAGACAAGAGAAAGAAATAAAAGGAATAAAGATAAGAAATGAAGAAGTCAAATTGTCATTATTTGCAGATGACATGATACTCTATATAGAAGTCCCCAAGAACTCCACCAAAAGTCTTCTAGACTTAATAACCAAATTCAGCCAAGTAGCTGGTTACAAGGTCAACACACAAAAATCAATAGCTTTCCTCTACACAAATGTCAGACTCACTGAGAGAGAAATAGGGCAAATAATTCCTTTCACAATAGCATCCAAAAAACTGAAATACCTAGGAATCAGCCTAATGAAAGAAATCAAAGACCTCTTCTCTGAAAACCATGGCACTCTGAAAAGAGACATTGAAGATGATATCAGAAAATGGACAGACATCCCCTGCTCCTGGGTAGGAAGGATTAATATAGTGAAAATGGCCATACTTCCAAAATTGCTATATAGATTTAATGCAATTCCAATTGAGATCCCAGCAGCATACTTCATGGACCTTGAGAAAGCAATCCAAAAATTCATTTGGAACAAGAAGAGACCCAGAATAGCAAAAGCAATTCTATGTAACAGAGACATGGCAGAGGGTATCACAATCCCCAATCTTCAATTCTGCTACAAAGCTACTGTGAGAAAAAACAGCATGGTGCTGGAAAAGAAACAGACCTGAGGACCAGTGGAACAGATTAGAAGATCCAGAAACAATGCCAGACACACTCAGTCATCTCAGCTTCAATAAAGGAGCCAAACAGTTTCACTGGAGGAAAGATAGCCTCTTTAATAAATGGTGCTGGAACAATTGGGCTTCAACTTGTCAAAGAATAAAACTAGAACTATATCTCTCACCATGCACTAAACTAAAATCAAAATGGATTAAAGATCTAAATATTAAAATAGAAACTGTGAACCAGTTGGAACAGAGGTTAGGTAGAACCCTTGAAGACATCGGTGTAGGAAAAGATTTTAGGAACAAAACCTTAGTTGGCCATGAACTAGCACAAACAATCAACAAATGGGATCTCTTCTTATTACATAGCTTCTGCACAGCAAGAGAAACCACAAGCAGTGTGAAGAGACAATCCACAATGTGGGAAAAAATCTTCACCTGGTTTTCCTCAGCAAAGGTCTACTATCTCAAATCTGTAAAGACCTTAAAAAGATGAGACCTCCCAAATGTAAAGACCCAATCCGAAAATGGGCATCTGAAATGAACAGACATTCCTCAAACAAAGAAGTAGAAATAGCAAATGAATACATGAAAACATGTTCAACATCACTGGTCATTCAAGAGCTGTAAATGAAAACAATGCTGAGATTCCACCTCACTCCAGAAACAATGGCTGCTATCATGAAATCAATCAATAACAAATGCTGGTGGGGCTGTGGGGAAAGAGGAACCCTGCTGCACTGCTAGTGGGAGTGTAGACTGGTGAAACCACTGTGGAAATCAGTATGGAGATACCTCAAAGAACTAGGAGTCCCATTTGACCCAGCTATTCCACTGCTGGGGATCTTCCCCAAAGAATTAAAAGAATCATACCACATGATATATGAGCACCCATGTTCATAGCAGCACAGTTTGTGATAGCTAAAATTTGGAAACAGCCCAAATGCCCATCAACTGGAGACTGGATCAAGAAAATGTGGTTTTTTTAAAAAACAGAGTACTACTCAGCCATAAAAAATGAGAAATTAGAGACATTTATAGCTAAGTGGATGCACATTGAGGCGATACTTTTATGTGAAATAAATAGGACACACATGAATAAATACCAAATAGTTTCTCTAGTGTGAGAAACTGAAAGTGTAAATAAGGACTAAAATGTATAATAGATAATGTGGAAATAGGAAGAAAAGGAGTAAAGGGGAAGGAAGTGGAAGGAGTAGGGGAAAGAATAGAAGGGAATGGGATTAATATGAGAAAATGGAAAAATAGGAACAAAATCTTTGTAAATAGGGAGGAATGGAGAGGTTGAAGGGAGGGCTTGGCAAGGGTGAAAAATAAGGACGAAGAGAGATTATGTCAAGGTGCAAATTTCCAATGATAAATGTTATTATATTGTATACCTAAAGTGCACCAATGATTAGAATGAATAATCGATAATGCAAAATAGGAAGAAAAGGTCCAAAGGGGTAGGGGTAGTGGGAGGGGCAGGGGAAAGGAAAGAAGGGAAAGGAAAAATGATGAGAAATGGAAAAAATGGAAATAAAGTCTTTGTAAATAGGGGAGGGTGGAGGGGATGAAGAGAGGGCTAGGAATGGAGAAAAAATGAGAACCAAAATGCATTATGTAAAGGTACAATTCCCAATGAAAAATGTAATTGTGTTGTATACCTACAATGTACCAATAAAAGAATTTAACAAGAAAAAGAAAAAAGAAAGAAAGAAATGAGTAAGTATGATAGAGAAGAAAATACGAACACAGTCATAAGAATGAAGTTATATGTTTTGTCATGCAAGGATGTTATATTACAAGGTTCTGCCCTGCTGAAGTAGAAAAAGGAAAGATAATGGCAAAAATAGGAGGTACAAGGAGACTTCTGGGAAAATGGCAGAGTGGTAGGCAACTCAGCTTCTCCAAGATTTGGAATCCAGACACTGGAAAATACAAGTTAAGGGAGAAAAGAAAGAAAAGAGTAGTAGGTTCCCAGGAAACAGGAAAAATCTGACAGGAAAATTAAAATTACAGATATTTTGAAGGGACAGAACACAATACAGAAAATGGAAGGGAAAATCTGCACTTTCTCCCTGGATCCCAGCTCATGGGTCATGAGAAAAGAAGACTGAATCTATATAAACAAAGTGAAATAAGGGCACTCCAGTGGGCTTCAGGGAAGAGCACAGCATTGAAATGGACCTGTGGATCATGTGACCTGCAACAGCTGGTGAGTGACTCTAATCCAAACAACAGCCATACCCCTAGAGAGAGTGTTTGATCAGTACCCATTCTGGGGAGGGGTTGACTCCTTGAGCTCAGGAGTCACAGTAGCCCTGAGATGACTTCTATTCAGGGCTCCTAGGGCTCTGTTCCCACATTGACTGGATGAGAGAAAGGCACAGGAGGCAGCCATGGTTAGGGAGCCACAGATAGACTAGCAAGGGACCCCCTGAGGGCTACAAGCTAAAGAATCCAGGCTCCAACCCCAGGGCCAGAGCCCAGGCTTACCCTGAATTGCTCTGGATTTGAAAGTTGCAGAATTGGCACCCTCACCCTAATCCTATGGCTGTTGGTATCTGCATCCAGCATGGACCTGGTGTCTGATGGCCTTCTGTAGCTATCAGCATGAGCAAGGGCACATCTTGGTTGGGGCACTGCCTCACAATTGCAGATGATGGAAGAAAGTGACACATTTAAAATCAGAGAACTTTCCTTTTTGTTTTCTGTTTGGTTTTGTACTTGATTTGGCTTTTAATTTCTATTTTTGTTTTTCTTCTTTTGTGAGTGTGTGCATTGTTTCTACTTTTTGCTTTGTTTTTGATTTGTTCTTACTTTCTCTTCTTGTATTTCCTCTTTTCTTCTTCACCAGTTTACTGGGGCTTGGGAAATTTCCCTTTTTTCTGCTTCCTTGCTTATTTGTTTTGCTTTTTTAATTTTTACTGCTTTTTTTTCAGTACTGGGAATCAAACCCAGGACCTTGCACTTACCAGGCAGGCATGGCACAATTTAGCTAAATCCCCAGGCCTCTATTTTTATTGATTCCTCTTCTCCTTCTAAGTTTTTTCTGTCTTCTTTTGATACTGTATGCAATTGCTTTCTTTTTCTCCCTATTTTTTTATCTTGTTTCTCATCAATTTTTTCTCCTATCTTTACCTAATTCAATAAAGATCCCTCTATTCCCCAATAAGATGCTTTGTATCACTTCTCTCTCCTTATTCTCATATCATAGAATATAAAGCTTCAAAGTTTGTCAGCAAACACATCACACTGACACTTGAAGCTGGCAGAGTCGAACCCTGACCAGTGGGGCCAGGGAAAGCTTTCACAGAGACTCTGCCAAAAACCATGACATTGCAAGAACCTGCCAATCCTACACAAATATGACTTCTGCGAAGACGCCTGCCCTCCAGCTGCTTGTCCAGTCGGTGGCCAAAGATGGCAGCTCCCAACCACTGTGCCTTCACCCCAGCCTACAGTTTGCTGTGGTGCATGCAGCTGCAAGGTAGGGTACTCCTGCTTGTCCTTGCAAGGGCTCTGCTGCTGACGTTACAGTTGACAAAACCAAAGTTCAAAGGCACAGTGAGAGGGGAGCTTCGGGAAGGGTGCAGGTCACAGGTGCAGCCCTGTGATGGAAACTATCCTTGGAAAGGGACCCAGCCAACTCACCCTCCTTCCACCCTGTGGCACCATCTAGGAGCCAAGAAGGGGCTCTTCCATGAAAGACCAATCCAGTGTCCTGACCATATGCTTTCAAACTCCAAAACCATGGGAGTGAAGGTTTATGGATGAAGCCACTCATGCTGTGGCATATTTGCTACAGGAGCCAGAAAGGAAAGACCTGCAACCACCGTCTACCCTCGCTGACTGCTGTGAGAGTTAGGTTGCTAGAACTCCAGAGGTCTCTCTAGCCAGGCCAAGTGACTTCCCCAGCTGCAGCCTCCTGCTCACCCTCCCCATCTCCCCACTCCTACCCCTGCACACAGCCACGGGCCTTCCATTCATTCACCCAACACACTCCAGGACCTGCTATAGCCACTGTGAGTGTCCCAGCCCCAGCCAGCACCCAGGAAGAGCTGATATCCTCACCCCAGGGCCCAGCCTATTGGCAGAACATCCCAATCCCACTGCTAGCGAGCCACCTGTCCCTGCTGACAGCACTCTGCCCAGCAAGCACCGTCCAGTCTCTGCCTGCACGCGTTCCCACAGCCTTGCTGTGGGTGATGGAAGCTGACCTACACAAGGCTCTGCTGCCCAAATAGGGGCAGCTGATGAAGGGGACCATGGGGCAGGGGACAAGTGGAGTGCATGGAAGCAGGCAGAGGATGACAGGTGGCCCAGGCAGGCTGGATGGAGACCCACAGTGAGAAGCCTGGCAGGGAGTTAGCACAGGGCAGTCAGCAGCTTGGTCCTAACCTGCAGCCTCTCTGGCTGGGCTCCACTCCCGGCCAGCCTTGCCCCCAGAGTCCCGACTGGCAGCCTTGGCCTCTCCTCCAGCCCTGGCTTGCCTCTCTCCCTCTCCACCTGTGTCAGAGTCTCTGAGCTCTTAACTGTGTCTATTTCCATCTCCTTAATCAGCCCCCATTCCAATGCTGGAGCTGTCCATGTGAAGCCCTGATCCCCTCAAGGCCCATGGGGTCCCACAGCCCAGGCCACACACACCTGTCCCCACCGCAGCCAGACCACAGACCAGACATGACATGGAGGCAAATGGCTGAGTTGTTCGTGTGGGGCAGGAAGTGGGCAAGTGACCACGTCTGGGGCCAGACAGTCAAGCAGCCCCTCCCATCTGCTCCCCTTCATCCACCCTGGCCCAATCCAGAGCATGCCAGGGGCCCCTGTGGACACAAGGTCATCCACAGTCAGGCCTCTGGGGCAGCGGGCAACAGCCATGACAAGGGCCTGCAGCACAGGCCACCTGGCTGCAGGAGGCCTGGTCCTTCTAGCAGACGCCACTCACCACATGAGCAGGTGGGTCCCGAGCCCGCTGGCCCCTCTGAACACTGAGAGGTCAGCAAGGCCAGGAGAAGCAGGGCACTGCAGGGAGTAGAGGATACAGGTCAGAGACGGATACTAAATGGGAGGAGAGAGGGAGACCACAGAGGTCGCTGGCCAGGACAGGAGCAAAAGCAGGAGCAAGCTGCCACTAAGCCCAGTGGGGCAGAGGAAACAGGATGAAATGGGGCTTCCTGAAGCAACAAGGAACAGCACATGCAGCCCAGCTTGGCAGAGGGACTGGAGGACAGCAAGGGCAGCTCCCTCACAGCTATGTGTGCTGGCTGGGGGACCAGGCCAAGCTGAGCAGGGTTGAGCTGAGCTCAGATGGGCAGATGCAGTTCACCTGAGCTGAGTTTGGCTGGGTGGAAAAGGGCGACGCTGAATTGAGCAGAACAGGGCCAAACTGAAGTGGAGGAGAGCAGGACAAAGCTGGGCTGGGCCGGGCTGAGGAGAGTTGAATTGGGCTGAGCAGGACCAACAGGGCAGGACTGGCTGGGCTGGGCTGGGCTGGGCTGAGTGGAGCAGAGCTATACTGGGCTGCACTGAGTTGGACTGAGCAGAACCAAGCAAGGCTGAGCTGGGCTGAATTGAGTTGTGCTGAGCAGGACCAACAGGGCTGGGCTAAACTGAGCTGGGCTAAGCAGAACCAAGCAGGGCTGAGCTGAGCTGAGCTGGGCTAGGCTGGGCTGGGATGGGATGACCAGAGCTGGGCTGAGCAGAACCAAGCAGGGCTGGGCTGAACTGAGCAGCACCAAGAGGGCTAAGCTGGTCCAAGCAGGACTAACTAGGGCTGAGCTGAGCTAGGCTAAGCAAAACCAAGCATGGCTGAGCTGGGCTGAGTTTGGCTGTGTAGGACCAACAGAGCTGAGCTGGGCTGGCCTGGGCTGGGCTGAGCTGGGCTGAGCTGGGCTGATCAGGACCAACAGGGCTAAGCTGGGCCGAGCTGATCTGAACTGGGCTGGGCTGATCAGGAACAACAAGGCTGACCTGAGCTGAGCTGGGCTGGGCTGGGCTGGGATGAGCTGGGCTGATCAGGACCAACAGGGCTGGGCTGGGCTGCACTGAACTGAGCAGGACAAAGCAGGGCTGAGCTAGGCTGAATAGAGCTAAGCTTAGCTGAGTTGAGCTGGGCTGATCAGGACTAATAGGGCTGGGCTGAGCTGGGCTAGGCTGGGATGGGATGGGATGGGGTGAGCAGAGCTGAGCAGGACCAAGTAAGGCTGAGCTGGGCTGGGCTGGGCTGAGCTGAACTGAACTGAGCTGAATTTGATCTGGGCTGATTGGGCTGGGCTGAGCTGAACAGGACAAAGCAGGGCTAAGTTAGCCTAAATACAGCTAACTTAGCTGAGTTGAGCTGGGCTGATCAGGACCAAGCAGGGCTAAGCAGGGCTGAGCTGTGCTGAACAGAACTAAGCTGGGATGAGCAAGACCAACAGAGTTGAGATGAGCTTTGCTGACCTGGGCTGACCTAGGCTGTACTGATCTTGACTGAGATGGGCAGAGCTAGGCTGAGTTGAGTTGTGCTGAGCAGGACCAACAGGGCTGGGCTGGGCTGAGCTGACCAGAGCTATATTGAACTGGCCTAAGCTGTACTGAGCAGGACCAAGAGGGCTGAGCTGGGCTGAGCTGGGCTGAGCTGAACTGGGCTAAGCAGAGCCAAGCAGGGTTGAGCTTGGCTGAGCTGGGCAGCTGGCCTGGCCTGGGCTGAACAGAACCAAGCAGGGCTGGGATGAACTGAGCAGGACCAAGAGGGCTGAGCTGGTCCAAGCAGGACTGACAAGGCCTGAGCTGAGCTGGGCTAAGCAGAAGCAAACATGGGTGGGCTGGGCTGAGCTGAGCAGAGCTAAGCTGGGCTGAACTGAGCTGGACTGGGCAGGACCAAGATCACTGAGCTGGACTGCTCCAAGCAGGGCTGAGCTGGGCTGAACTGAGCTGGGCTTAACAGAAGCAAGCATGGCTGGGGTGGGCTGAACAAGACATAACCAGGGCGAAGTGGAGCTGAGCTGGGCTGAGCAAGACCAAAACAGGCTGGGTTGAGCTGAATTGAAATGGGCTGAGCAGGACCAACAGGGCTGAACTGAGCTAGGCTAAGCAGGACCTAAGGGCTGGGGTGAGCTGAGCTGAGCAGAGATAAGTGGGGCTTAGCTGAGCTGGGCTGAGCAGGATCAAGCAGGGCTAGGCTGAGCTGGTCTATATTGGGCTAAACTGATCTAGACTGCATCAGGCTAAGCTATGTAAACCAAGCTGAAGTGAGTCCTGCTAGAAGAGCAAGGGTGAAGTGAGCTGTAAAGAACTGAGCTGAGCTGGGCTGGGATAACTGGGCTACACTGGGAGTCTTGGCAGAACAGAGTTGACCTGAGCTGGGCTGACCTAGGCTATGCAGGTGTCTGAGAAGAACAGGGCCTAGCTGGGCCACTCTGGGTACCTGTGCTGATCTGACTAAGCCCATCTGGCAGAGTTGAGCTGACCTGGTCTAGTCTGCACTGGACAGCTGTCCTGGTCTGGGCTTGCCTGAGTGGAGCCAAGCTGTCAATGAAAGGGCTGAGCTGCACACTGGAGATCGAGAGCCTCTGGGCCTAGCTGATTGTATCCCCATGGGTGTATTGTGCCATGAAGCCCAGTGGGCCTCCACAACGCTGACCTCCCTCTGCCCATTGCCCTGATGGAATGTCCCACATGCCAGTGGGCAGTGCACCCTGAGTCCCCAGCCCTGTCCCTGCAGGAGCACTGCTGTACACATGGGCTCTGGCCTTGGGACCCATCAAAGCCATGGGTGCTGGCTGCTGCCTGAGGGTGGAGTCGTGGTGCAGTGGGTGATAGGCCTGGGCCCTACAAGGCATGTGTGAAGTGGATCACCAATGAAGTTGGCTCCATAGTGCAACCATCAGCCCAAGCCAGCCCTCCCCACCCCACCCTACAGCCTTCTAGCTCAGGCTCTTCAGCTCCTGCCTGGGCACCAGGATGCTCAGTGGCCTAGCAGGGTTCGCTAGGTCTGGCTCCCCATTCATGCAGAGGCCCTGTCTGAAAAATCTGACCAGGTCTCATGCAAAGGCTGTCTGAGGGTCATGTTCAGATCCCAGGTAGCAAGGACAGGCTGGCCAGCTTTACCCCCAGGCCATGGCCCTGGTGCAACCAGAGCAGTCACCAGCCATCTGTGGGCCAGGTCCCTCCACCATAAGGAGTGGCAACATGGTTCTGACCTCTCTGTGCCCATCTCACAGTGTGTTCCATGTTCCAGAGCCCATGACTCCCCCCAAGGTCTTCCCACTGAACCTCCCATGGTGCCAGTCCGGAGAACCTGTGATCCTCGGCTGCCTGATCAAGGATTTCTTCCCCCCGGGACCTGTGAGCGTGACCTGGAGCAAGCCTGGGGAACAAGTAGACTTCCCACCTTCCTTGACTAAGGAGGGGAACCGGTACATCATGAGCAGCCAGCTGAGCCTGGAAGCCAAGTTCTCAGAGGACACGAACGTCACATGCACTGTGCAACATGCCACAAATGACCCCATAGTAGTAGAAATGTCAAGCTCAGGTGAGAGGGTGAGCTGGGGTGGACCACCCCTCATGCACCTGTGTCCTCCTCTAGGCGGCTTAGAGTCAAAAGGCGGACTGCCTGGCTCAGCCCAGGAGTGGACACAGAGAGCCCAGGAGGGGCCAAGAGATGGGCAAGGAAGGAGCAGGAGGGGCCACTGACCTACCAGGGTCTCTCTCTCTCACTAGCAGAAACTCCACCAACACCACCACCAGATTGTTCATGCTGCCAGCCCAGCCTGTCACTGCAGGGGCCAGGCCTTGAGGACCTGCTCCTAGGCTCTGAAGCCTACCTAACATGCACATTGAGTGGCCTGAAGAACAACCAGGAAGCCACCTTCTCCTGGGAGCCCACAGGTGGGAATACCGCCACACAGAACCCTGTTGATCCTGACTCCTGTGGCTGCTACCGTGTGTCCAGTGTGCTGCCTGGCTGTGCCGAACTCTGGAACAGTGGGCAGACCTTCACCTGCACGGCCACCCACCCTGACTTCAAAGGCACCAAGACCGCCACCATCAAAAAGCCCGAAGGTGGGTCCAGCCCCCACTCCTGCTCCCACACCACTCTACAGAGGGAAACTGAGGCTGACTCAGGGGTCAGGGCTCAATGGAGTGCTCTTTGCTCCCTGCCTAGCCCCTGACCCAGGTCTCTACCCCACAGAGAACTTCCGGCCCCAGGTCCATCTCCTGCCGCCGCCGTCGCAAGAGCTGGATCTGAATGAGCTGGTGTCACTGACATGTCTGGTGCGGGGCTTCAGCCCTAAGGACGTGCTGGTTCGCTGGCTGCATGGGAGCCAAGAGCTGCCCCGCAGCAGCTACCTGGTGTGGGATCCACTGAAGGAGCCCAACGAGGGTCCCACCACCTACGCTGTGACCAGTGTGCTGCGGGTGACAGCCACGGACTGGAAGCAGGGGGACAACTTCTCTTGCATGGTGGGCCACCAGTCCCTGCCCCTGCTCTTCACCCAGAAGACCATTGACCACCACACGGGTAAACCCACCCATGTCAACGTGTCTGTGATCATGTCGGAGGCAGATGGCACTTGCTATTGAGCCTCCCTGCCCACCCTGCCCTTTCAATAAACACCATGCTCACCCACAACAGCCCACACTTCCATCTGGCACCTGTCTGCCTGTCCATCCATCCTCCAGGTGTGCAGCACAGAGGGAAGGGCCAGGCCAGGAGGAAAGGACAAGCCCTGCCCTAGTTGCTGGGTCCCTGGGCTTCGATGTGTGCACCAGTGTGCATGTGCCTGAGAGTGAGTGTGCATGTATGTGTGCCATGGGCACTTGTGTGTGCCTGTGGGTGTGTGTGGGTGTGCTGTGCACATTTGTGTGTGCCTGTGCGTGTGAGTCTATGTGCATGCCTGTGAGCCTGTACCTGTGATGTATATGTGTACCTGTGTCTGTGAATGTGTATACATGGGCCTGTGAGTGTGCACAAGCCTGTGAGGGTGCAGTGCACAAGGGCTCAGGCCCAGCCCAGTGTGAAATCTGATATTGGCAGAGTCTCTGAAGTGGGCACAGGCCACAGGGGGCCCTGAGAGCAGTGCAGTCATGGGAAATGGCAGCTGGTAAAGTAGTGTGTATGACTGGGGTTGCCATGGCTTCAGCCAGGGAGGCCAACAAAGGGCAGACAGGAGCAGGAAACCCAGACAAGGTTGTGCCATTTGCAGGGGGTTGGAGGAGGGGGGCAAGAGAATGAGAGCTGATTCCAGGGACAGCCCCCAGGGCAGGCACCTCCCCTCCCTGGGTCAGCTCTGGGCAGCAACACAGCTACATGGGATAGCCACTGAGTCAGGGGGCCACCTGGGTGGACATGGACCCCTGATAACACACTACTCATCATCTCCACAAGGGCACACGTGCACACATTCGTACACTCACACATGTCTGAGCCTTGCAGGTGCAGCAAGTGCACTGCCCACACCCAGCTCTAGGAAAGCAGGGGAGTCCCCTCCCAGCCCCCGGGGTTTCTCACGTCCAGCCTCACTATGCCCAGCCTCCCTAGATATCCAAACACCCCTCCCAGGCAGCCCCTGCACCCGAAGCTCAAGTTGCCCATACCCACCCCACCCCCAATCCTAAGTGTGACTCAAACCACAGAAGAGGCAGGGGCAGGCTGGGGAGGGGTCAGGAGTAGGCCAGGGAGACTGTTCCAAATGGAGCTCTGTGGGCCTCTAGCTCTGCTGGGCCCCAAAAGCATGAAGAGAACAGTCCACAAGCCCTGTGGGGATACCTGGCACCCAAATGTCCACAGGGGGCAGCGGGGCCTCTGAGCTTGCCTCTGGGCCTTCCCAGCGGACGTGGCTTCTAGCAGCTTCTCTCTGTTCTCCAGCCAAGGTAGAGGGAAGGCCATACATTCACCCTTGACACTCTTACCCCATCACCAGAGGGAAACAGAGAAAGCAAAGGGCCAATTGGGAAATCTTGCTTCAAAGAACTAGGACCTGTCCCAAAGGAGAAACTTGTCTAGAGAGAGGGGAAAGAGGAAGAATCAAGAAATGGAGTGCTGAACCAGCAGGTGGAGAGCAGAGCTGACAGGAGGATGGATCAGAGCACATATGATGAGTGGAAGGTTGCATGGGTAGACAGATGAGTGGGTGGGTAGGGGGAAGATGGACAGGTGGATGGATGGACGGATGGATGGATGGGCAGGTAGATGGTCAGATGGGTGTAGAGTGGGTGGATGATAGTTGACGGGAAGAATGGATCCATGCATGAATAGATAAATGCAAAGACAGAGGGAAAAAAATGGCTGGGTAGAACAGCACATGACCAGTAGGTACAACTCCCAATTAACATGGGAAATCTATGTCCTAAGTCTATGTTGATAGCCTTCACCTGGCCCTCTTTGCTGACTCCTCAGCCACATTTTCAGGAAAGGTAACAGAGGCCTCTGGCCACACTCATCCAGCCCTTGGCTCAATGACCCAGGACTCTTTGGTCCAGTTCTCCCTGAGGGCTTATCTGGTCCTTCTCTGCCCCAGGACCCAAACCAGGGCTTGGTGAGAACTTGCCACATATCTGGACAAGGCTGAAACCCAGGCGGCCTTGGGCTGCCTCTCTCCTTGGATGCTCAAAGACATTTCCCACCTTCCTGCCCTGCCAGGTCTCTCTCTAAGGACCCCTGAAGGATGGGTCCTGGGAGCATCTCAAGAGCTGCAAGGGTTCCAGGCTCCTACCTCCTACTCTTCATCCTCTCTGGCCTCTCAGACTTCTGAGAGCTAACCCTACTGCCACAGTCCCCAGACCCCAAGATGGAGTGGGAGGGGCAGTGCCTTCTGGGTCTCTACCCACATGGGTCTTCTATGTCTTCCAGAATGGAGAGAGCTGCTTCCCTGGGTGGTACTGGACCAGCCACAGGACGTCCTGGAGGAGGAGACCCCAGGTGACAGCCTGTGGCCCACCACTGTCACCCTCCTCACCCTCTTCCTGCTGAGCCTCTTCTACAGCACAGCATTGACAGTGACGACTGTGCGGGTCCCACCTGGCAGCAAAGAAGGTCCCCAATACTGAGCAAGTGCCATCTGGGCACAGGTGCAGGGGGCAGGAGGGACACAGAGGGGATGAAACACAGGGGCATTTCATCCAAGGAGAGGATCACCAGTCCCACCACATGGGGCTCTGCTCTCCCAGGGTCCCTTCACAGACTCTGAGAACACCAGAGCAGGGTACGGTCATGTCTGGGCTCCCAGAAGCTAGGCCAGGGGTGGGACAGGGGCACTACAAGCACACAGTGCCTCAGGAACCTGTCTGGCTCTGCCCCCTCTTCTCTTTGTAGGGAGGTAGCGTGGAGGAGCCCTCTACATGGCAAAGCTGCCCTGTGTGACAGTGCCTCCCTCCCATTCACATGCTTCACTGTGCAATAAAGTCATGCCAAAGATAAACATTCAGACTCTCAAGGGAATGTTCTCAGATGAGGGGAGGGAATTGGGGAAGCATGGAGGCAACAGACAAGAGCATGCTGCCTCAAAGGACCTCAGGGTAAAAGGGTTGGATGGATGTAGGGTGACCCTTGTCCAGGGTCTATGGTATGACATCATCTCACATAAGCTGGGACCTAAGGTTGAATGTAGGCTGCATGAAGGGGGAGTATCCAGGAAGACTCATTTTTAGAGCTAGGTCAAATAATGGACCTAGTGCCTGGCCCTGATCCTGGTAACTAGAAAGTGATGGTAAACAAGAACCACAACTCTAGCACTGCAGCTAGGTCATGATTATGGGGTTTGCTCTTTATCACAAGGACCTGGTGCTGAACACTGATCACTGGTCCTAAAAATTAGCATGATTGGGCTGAGGATTTAGTTCAGTGGTTCCAGCCACTGCCTTGCAAGCAAAAGGTAGTGAGTTTGATCCCCGGTACCAAAAAAAAAAAAAAAACTTAGCATGGTTTGTAAACAATGAGCATGGGACATAAACACAGGGACAGATCTTTACCTGGTACCAAACACTGAGCCCTAGTCTGTACACTGAGCCAGGTTCCTAAGCACTGAGGCTGAGTCTTGATTACTGAGCCAGTCTTTATTACAATGACCTGAGCCTGAAATTGAACACTGGTCATGAACAATGGGCCTGGTTCCTAATCACTATAAGTGTAGAAGCTCATGATCACTGAACCAGGTTTTTATCACAAGGATCTACCACCGAACACTGAGGAACCAGGCTCAGTGTTCAGAATCGGGGCTCACTGATCCTGAACACTGAGACTGGTTCCTGACCACTGAGGCTCAATGGGCCCAGTCTTAATCCCAAGGTCCTGGTATAAACACTCAGCCCTAGTCCTGAATGCTGAGCCCTGATGCTGACAATGAGCCTGGTGCCTAAGCACAAAGTCTGACTGTGATCAATGAGTCCAGTCTTAATCAAAAGGACCTGGTGTAACACTCGGTACTGGTCCTGAACACTGAGTGTGGCTCCTACGCACTGAGGCTGTTATGATCACTGGGCCTGGTCTTTATCACAGGGACCTGGTGCTGACCTTTGGATCTGAACTCTATCATAGGGACCGTCCTGAACACTGAGCCTGTCAAGGCCAAGTCTTGGCAGGGGCAGCTGGAGAGGGGTTTGCACATGGGTCCACCTTGAGTGAGTTAATTCCCCAATAAAAAACAGGACACAGAATGAATTATCACTAAAAGAGCAGCAGCAGAGCAAGAGAACTAGAACCAGAGCTCCAAAGTTCAAGAACTGTTGGTCTTTATTCCTTTAGCAAAACTACCTATAGTGCTCTTTAGTTTATAGAAGTTATAGTAGTTGTTATCAGCTTACTGGGACATGGTAAGACAAAACACCAACTGTGTGACCTTGACCATGCACACATGCATGGCTAAGCATGTTAAGTCAATTTTATATAACTGTGGCCTGTTATGGGCATGTTTCCCTGGATTTGAATCTATTGACCAGGCTTTTAGTATAATCAGAAGTGGTATCCCACAGAGCCCTCTTTCTGAACACTTGAGCTAGCCTTCTAAAAACTGAAGTCCTGCCCTCAGGCATTCTGGTTGAGGGTTCCCAGGGTTGGCCAGGTCCATGGGACCAAGCAAGCTGCCCAGACATCTTCATTGCTTGTCCTTCTTGGGACCATCTGAGAGCTGGGCATGAACCTGCTGCTTGGAGAGGCCTAGAGGACAGGACCCTGCAGGGCACAGCTGAGGAAAGGCGCAAAGAGTCCAAAGGCCACAGCAGAGATCACTGAGAGCTGGGAGCAGCTGAGCATGGGCTGTTCAGAGCCAGGTTGGTCTGTGGTGGGGGCAGAGCAGCTCAGGCACTGTACCACCCAGGTCTAGCCACCAGCTCCCTGGACACACCCAAACCCCGTCCCCTTCACGGTCACCATGCCAGACAGGGCAGGCTCCTGGACCTCAGGGAGAAACCCACAGACCCAGTAGACCCAAAGCACAGGATGAGGGTGAGGCAGGGGAAGAGGGCTGGGATCCTGGGGCCTGGGACACCCACACCAGAGCTCAGGTGGAGCTGACGGTGGACAGTCAGAGACCAGCAGGGACAGGATCCAGAGAGACAGGCCCAGGGGTGACAGTGTGGCCAGGGAAGGGGACAGAGAGAGCTGGGCTGAGGCTCAGGTGGAGATGGGTCATGGACAGAGCTTGCGGCCCTTGGGTGAGAGGCAGGATGCTGTGCCACCCCAGGTGGACCCTGTCCTGTCCCTTGTGACCTAGGACAGCTGCCTGCCTGCCAAGTCCCTTCTGTGGCAGCACCAGAGCCATCTCTGCTCACCCTCCCTGGGACAGAGGCCTGACGGGGCCCTGAGCATAGCTCTAGCTCCCACCCATTCCTTCCTGCATGGGGGCCTGATCACAACCAAGGCAGCAGTGGAGAACCATTGATTTCTATCATCGTTATTTGCAGGGGTCGTTGACCAGCGTGGGCCTGCCCTGGAGTGGGCAGGGGTCTCCAAATCTAGAGGCCTCAGCCACCAGCCGAGCATGGGTGGCTCTGCAGCTGCAGGTGGGGCCAGGAAGCTATTTTGGGAAACAGCCTCAGAAGCGAGAAGCCAGTTTCTTAGTGTGGAACAAACAGCTATTTGCATGAGGCCACAAGACCAAGTCTGCCCAAAATGAGTAACCTGGGAGAAACTGAGACTGGAGCCCCTCAGGTCCCCACTGCTCTGGGGAAGCGGGAGGGGTGTCGGGAGTGGGCCCCTCAGAGGCTGGTGTTGGGGCCCTCGGTCCCCGAATGCAGCCCCCAGCCCATCATGGTCATGCCTGCCCTGGGCCGCCTCACAAAGCCCCTGCAGCTGGTTACCCCCTGGGGAGGTTCGTAGGACAGCAGCCATTAGACCCTGATAGTCAGCTGCTTGCTTGACACCATAGGAGGTGGTCAGGGCTGAGGACTTGAGCGTGGTGCCCCGAGGGGCAGGCCGGAGGCAGCATGTGTGGGGCAGGGAAGTGCCCGTGGGAGTGTCGGGTCCCTGGCAGGTACTCTGGAGTGGGTCTATGGCTCATGGTGGAGACGTGTGCATGTGGTGCCTGTGCACATCCCTCTGGGGGTGCTCGCGTGTGGGGTGTGAGGGTGAGGCCCAGGCACAGGCCTCAGGCCCAAGCCCCAGCCTGGTGACTCCGATGTGACTCTCGCCTCATCCCTCATCTTACGTTCCTCTGCCCCTGCCTCAGAGCCTGCTTCGTCAGGCCTGATCTGTCCACATCTGGGCCCCTGGTAGATCCAGTGGCTCCAAAGGGAGTAGACATGGCCACTCCTCCACCCCAGGCCTCACACCAGACTCCTCTCCCCCTACAGCCACCCTGGACCCTCCTGACTGAAGCCTGGGTTTGGGGCACAGGCAGGAGCTCAGCCCACCCAGCTGTACCAGGAGACTCTCAGCCAGGCCTGACGGGCACATGTCACATACATGCACCCACACACACACACAGACACCTTATAAACACAGGCACCTGCAGACACATACAGACACACGCTCAGGGACACTGATGCACCTACAGACAGACACAAACACACTGAGACACATGCTCAAACACATGAATATACTCAGACACATTCAGGTACACAGAGAGACACAGACACAAACAAGTGCACACAAGCACACACAGCACGCATCACTGCCTCTCCAACCCAGGCACCCGGCACAGCCTTGTGAGCCAGTTCTGGAGCACCCTGACCATGGACCTGATCCCACAGCCCTGCCACTGCCTGATGGTGGGCTATGGAAACCTAAGGCAGATGAGCCAGGCCCAGAAATGTGGGACACACTCACTCACACGTGCATAATCACGCACAACACACATTCTGCACATAACCACCCACTCCTTACACATACTCACATACTCACTCCTTCAGGTGCATCACACTCATGCGAGTCCTCCATGGCCCAGGGCTGTTGGCAGCAGCAAAAGGCACAGGGGCTTCCCTGGTTCCCTTAGTGCAGGCAGCATGCAGGGGATGGGGCAAGACCAGCAATGCAGGGGGAGAGGAGGTAGTGGGCACCTGAGCCAAGCTCAGCAGGGCCCATCTTGGAGGAAGCCCTGGGGAGCACAGGAGGGAAGAGGCAGCCAGGCCAGGCCAGGGCTGGGCAGAAACTGGGTAGGTGGGAGACAAGGCTCTGGGTGTGTGACCCTGAATGGACATCAGGAAGGCATGTAGGGGAGCCTCGGAGCAGCTGTGCCAAAATCCTAGACAGAGAATGGCTGAGACTCTATGTCTATGATGGGACACTCACCAGGGCAGGACCAGGCTAGGCAACAGGGTTGTGGCTCGACAGGGCTCATAGGACCCAGAAAAGAGCACAGCACTCAGGCCTGGCACTCAAAGAAAGCTGGAGAGTTGGAGAGTTGGAGAGGGCCACAGGGGCCTAGAAAGAGCCCAAGGAACATGGGCAAGCAGACACCAGAAAGAGGCTACAGGCCCAGGGTTGTGCTGACTCCTGTGGGTCATGGAGCACAGAGCAGGTTGTTGAGGGTGGCCCAGGAGGAAGAACGGGAGGTAGTGGAGGCTGGCAGAGACTACACTGGATGGCTGGGCCTGCAGATTTCTGGAAGCATACTGGGGACTGGCTGGGCTTGTGGAGCCAATGGCCTGGCATGGCCCAGAGTTTGCATGGCTAAGGTTGGCAGGAAGTCCAAGACGGGTAGGCACCAGGGGCCACAAGCCCACACCCAAGACCCTGCCTAAGCATTGCAAAGCACCTTAGATAGAAAAGGACAGAGGGTCTCCCATGGTCCAGGGTCAACTATGTCCAACACCAAGTCACCTGGTACCTTTTTCCTTGCAGCCAGCACAACAGCCCCTCCCGTCTTCCCTCTGGCTTCCGGATGTGTGGACCCTGGCTCCATGTTGACTCTGGGATGCCTGGTCAAGGGCTATTTCACCGAGCCCGTGACCGTGACATAGAACTCAGGATCCCTGACCAGCGGAGTGCACACTTTCCCAGCCATCCTTCAGTCGGGCCTGTACTCGCTCACCAGCATGGTAACTGTGCCCTCCAGCCAGAAGGAGGCCACCTGCAACGTAGCCCACCCGGCCAGCAGCACCAAGGTGGACAAGGTCGTTGGTAAGGACAGTTCCCAAGGAGATCCGGGTCCCCTGGAAGCCAAGTGTGGGGTCAGCCTTCCTGAGTGCATCCACCACGGGCACAGGGAAACTCCTGTCTGTCTCCTGCATGGAGGCCTCTGCCCACACTCATGTTCAGGGAGATGTCCTCTGGGGGTTTGCACCAGGCCCAGGGTGGGTGCAGGCTGGATGGCTTGTCCATGGGACAGAGGCAGATGGCCACTGGCATCGGGCCTGCCAAGAGCCATATCCGGGGGACAGCCTGGGCCTGACTGAGCTCACCCCTTACACCCAACCCATCTTCCCTCAGCTCAGCACCTTCTCTCCTCCAACCCCAATAACCCCATCATTCTTTCTGCAGAGCCCAGACCCCGAGTACCTGGACCCACGTGTCCCACATGTCCCAAGTGCCCACGTAAGTCACCAGGCCCCCTTCTCCAGCCCAAGTGGGGACTGAGCACCCAGAGGAGCCCTGTGTCAGAAGGAAGCCCCCAGGTGCTGATCTGTTCCTTTCGTCTCCCACACCAGCTCCTAACCTCCTGGGAGGACCATCTGTCTTCATCTTCCCTGCAAGACCCAAGGACAGTGAAAAGAGCCGAGCCTCTGTAACAGCCTGTCCTTGCCTTCTAAGCCCTTGTCTTAGGATCTCTGTCCACTGCAGAGATGGCAAGCCATGGCTGTGGGACAAGGCCTCCATGACCCCCTCACCTGCACAGGGCTGGCCACCCCTGGGGACACTGAATGCTGCCAACTTATGGAGACACTGAACACCCTTGGGGACACACACTCCTGTGCTCCTGAGTAGCTGAGACGCTACGCTGGATGCTCCAAGCAAGGATGGTCCAGACACATGAGAAGCCACTGAGAGTCGTGGGACGGTACTGGGCCCAGACCCATTAGAACAACTCTGCTGAGCCACCCCAGCCCACACTGACCACACACACCCACGGACATGCATGCACACATGTACACGCCTGGTATCCTGGGCCCACAGGCAGCCTGCACAGCACCCACGCCACCTTCCATGCCTACCTCACTGGACACACACTCACCAGCCCACTTGCAGCCTCCCCAGCACACAAGTCTCCCGACTAATGCTCAGTCCTTCAGCTGCCTCCCATGTACACAGGGACACCATGTCACGAGTGGCCTGGCCCTGCCATCTTTCTATCTCCCAGATTGGTCATCAGGGAGCAGGCAGAGGGCCAGGGAGCCTGCAGAGAGCCACAGCCTACAGGGTCCAAGGCTTTGATGCTGCTCAGCCACTCCAGAGAGAGGGCTAGAGTAGACAGAGAGTTGTCCATCCAGTCCAGGCAGCCATCCTGACTGCAGTGCCTGCTAACCTCTGACCCAAGTGGAGGCTTGGAAGATATAAGGTTGCTCTTCAGGGAGGGTAACCAAGGAGAGCTAACCCGGGAAAACACGGTTGTCCCTTCCTCCCTGGCCTCCCAGCAACCCCATGCCACTATAGAGGGAGTGTGCCTGGGCCTGGCTGGGGATGCACACTGACCACCCCCTCCTGTCCAGGGCCAGAACTTGATGAGAGCTGTGCTGAGGCCCAGGACGGGGAGCTGGATGGGCTGTGGACAACCATCACCATCTTCATCACCCTCTTTCTGCTCAGCGTGTGCTACAGCGCCACGGTCACCATCTTCAAGGTTGGCACACTGCCCCCAATGCCCATGCTGCCCGTGCTGTCCCTGTGATGGCCCACACTGACCCATGCTGTCCCCACACTGTGCCCACAATGCCCAATAATTTTCCCCAAGCTGTCCCCACTCAGAACTCAAAGGGTTCCCATGATATTCCATGCTTTTTTCTCCTCATGCTGTCCCCAAACTGTGCCCGATATGTCCCGTGTTGTTTTGCAAATGTTTACCCCCTCATTGACCCCATTACACTCTGTGCTGTTTCCAGCATACCAGCCCGGAGCTCTCTGGACACTGTCCCGATAATTCCCCATGTAGGTTCCACATGGTGTCCCCATGATGTCCACTCCCTGTCTACATGCTATTTTGTGCTGCTTTTCCCATCCTGGCCCAATGATGTCCCCAACTGGCTCCAATCTGACCCCACCTTGGCCCCAACCCCATCTCTCTCTTGTCCCAGATCCTGTCCCATGCTGTCCCCATGGTCCCACTGGCTGTGGTGGCATCCCATGGTGCTATGACTGCTCACCCGCTGTTCCTGCAGGTGAAGTGGATCTTCTCCTCAGCGGTGGGACTGAAGCAGACCATCGCCCCGGACTACAGGAACATGATCGGGAAGGGGGCTTAGGCCCAACCCCTCCAGGGCCCGGGCTTAGGAGGCCCTTTGAGGATCCCATCCATCACTTGCAGCAACCTGAAGCCCAGGTCACACTCTCCTCTCTGACCTTGGGGTTCTGTGACCCTGCACTCCCATGTTCCCCACTCTGAAGGACTCACGGATAGCAGGTACGCCCAGCCTCAGCAGCCTGGACACTTGCCACCCCTGCAGCCACCACCATGACCCTGGCTGAGGCAAACAAGGGATGCAGCTTCCCTCCCCATGACATCCCTGGGTCCACGAGCAGGGTGGTCACCCCATAAGAGGCAGCTGTCAGCATTGCTCATGTCCATCTAGATGGAGACCAGCCTTGGATCTAACCCAGTCCACACCAGTCTCCCCAGCACAGGGCATCTCTGAGAGAGGTGAGGCTGAGACCCTCGGGAGAGAATGCTGCACCCCAGGACAGCCATCATGGGCATCAGCCCCCACCAGGGGCTTTGAAAGGGCTTCTGACACTCACCTGATGGACTTTGCTAGTCCATGCCTAGCTGGCCCATGCTGGGCAACTCTGGGGACCTTGGCCTGAGCAATGGCTTATATTTCCCTCTTGTGCCTCTGATAGGGACCCTGTGTACTGTTGTTGATCCTCAGGGCCCACATTTCAGACAGTTGGATCCAACCCATAGGGACCGGCTACCCAGGCCTCTATATACTGGTGATAAAGAGCTGGACCCAGGACACTACCACCTTCCACAGTGAACCCAGCACCACTCCTAGGAGACACTCCAGGCAGCGACTGGGCCACACGATGACTGTGGAACCCCAGCAGGAGCAGGAAAGGATGACTGTCACCATCCATGCTTCAGGAGTGGTCTAGTGGGCTGGCCCCAGGCAGGCCAGACACAGCCTTCGGTGTCTCAGGGACAGAGGAGGCCCAAGAGCACCTGTCCCAACAAAGAGACAGATGGATGGCTGCTGAAAGCACCAAGGCTCGACCAGGCCTGTCCTGCAGGACCAGTGTCCACTCCAGAGCACTTACATGAGAAACCCCCAGCTGGACAACATACCACAGAGAGAGCCCAGTGGCCCAGAAGCCAGGGCTGGGCTGGCACTGGACAGAGGACCCATGTGCCATGATCCTGTCCAGCATGGGGGAATGCCAAGCCAGAGCCTCCAGTCAAGAAGAATGTCACAAGCAGGAAAGGAGAGCAGACACCACTCCATGCTGCGGGAAAAGCCCAGGGAATAGCCGGTTTCAGCTTTGTAGCTTTCTTCTTCTTGTAGTGTTCTGGAGCCTATGATATCCTATAAGTTCTCTCTTAATGACAATGAGATGTCCTTTAAACACTGTGTACCTCTCTGTGGTCTTCCTGAGTCACAAACAAAGCTCCCAGCCCAGGCACAGGTGGGTAACACTGGTAGCCACATGGAGCCTCCCGGCCTTCCCCTCCACCCAACCTGGGCACTCAGTCTGCCCTCCCTGAGAATTTTGTCTGGCTGGGCATTGTCCACATCTGTCACAGTCCCTCTGGGGGACATGGAGGGCAAGCCCATCTCAGGTTAGCCAGGAAGATCTTCCCACACTGACCACATCAGAAAGGGAGTGTGGGTTTGGTCTCTCAGGGTCTCGGGCTGCCATGACAAAGGACACAGGTAGCTGCTGGAGCAACACACATTTCTTCTTTTGCAGCACTGGAATCTGGAGGTCCTGGATCAAGGTGTGGGCAGGGTGGTTTATCCTGAGGCTTCTCCTTAACATGCAGATACTGTGGTCCCTGTTTTCTGAATCCTAATCTCCTATGTTATGAGGACATAGATAGGATTAGGTCCATCCTAGTGACCTCATTGTCACCTGCCTATTTAAAGACCTTGTCTCCAAATGTAGCACACTCTGAGGTTTGGGGCTGGAACTTCCACATACAAAGCACATTCATCACATAATGGCCACCTCAGAGGGCAAAATTTACCCACATATCCCAACACCCCAGGAGACTCATCCACCCCACGCCAAGTTCCAAGTTTCACCTCAATATCACCTGAATCAGGAAAGGGCCAGCCCCATGTGTGGTGTCAATTCAGTCCCACAGGATGTGGTGTCAGGCAGGAGGGGCAGGTGTGAGGCACGGAGGTGGAGAGCGATTTGCAGGGAGAGGAGAACAGATGCTCAAGTGCAAGGGCAGATACCTTTTGAGACAGGAAAAGGATAGAGTTGGGATGAAGCTTTTTACAGGGGAGCAAGGGAGTGGGGAGTGGAAATGGAGCTCATGTAGTCGGGCCAGTGACCAATCCCCATGGCTGCTCAGTGTCTAGACGAGGCCAGACATGTCTAGGCTGGTTTATCTGGACACTGGGAGTCTGTCCTGCTGGAGGCTGGAGACACAGGTGTGAAGAACAGAGGCCCCGTCCTCCTGCTGTGTCCGGAGAGGCCTCTGGGGTCCTGGGCTAGAGAAGACTGGGACACCTGGGAGGGACTGAGGATGGAGTCATGACTAAGGCCTTTTCAGCAGATGTAGATAGAGGGGAACGGGGACCTGTCTGGACCAGGCTGCTTTGTCTGGGTGTCTGGGATGGGTCTAGGGTCCATTGACACCCTCCCCACCTTCACATGAACCCTGTAACCAGGACCCAGTTTGTCCAATGTGCAGCCTCCCTCCAGTCCATCCCTCAACCTCCCCCACTTTGTTGCCCATGCCTCTCCAGCTCCCTGGCCACGGGCCCACCTCCCACTGCCTGAGCACCCACAGGACCTGCAGGATTGTCCTAAATAACAGGGAACTCGTGGCCTCCCCACTGAATACAGAGGCCAGCGGGGACCCAGCCCCTCCAGAACCCTCTACCTCCAGCCCTGAGGACTCTCTCAACTTGCACCTATGTGGAGCCCAAGTCAGCCTCTGACCACCTCCTTCTGCCCTGTGGCACCCACAGCCTCCTCCATCACCTCCTATGTCCATTAGTGTCCTGCCCTCCTCCTGACCACTCATCCCCACCAGCTCCATAAACATAGATAAAGTACCTGAACATTGAGTGTCCTTCTATGTCCTGTGGCTCTTGGACCCGCCAAGGGGACAGATTGGACATCCCAGGCACTGTCCCTGAGCACAATGAGGTCCCTACTCAGGTTTCCATGTGTAACTTCTCCTTGTGATGTTCATGGTACAAGGCTCAATATAGGTTATTCTATAGAGTGATGTTTGTGTGAAGTATCCATGGTACAAAGCCCATGTTATGACTTCTGTGATGTGACATGGACAATGTGACTTTTATGTGTGATGACTGTGTGTGATGTCTGCGGTGTACACCTTGATGTGACATTTGTGATGTCCATGATGTGATAACCATGATGTGACATCTGTGGTATGACATTCACGAGAAGACTTCCATGAGTGACATCTATGTGAGATGTCTGTGGTGTGACACTCATAGTGTGACTTTCCATAGTGCAATGTTCATGTATGGTGTCCATAGTGTGATAACTGTGGTGTGACAACCATGCTATGACATCTGTGGTAACATCCGTGATGTGACTTCCTTGTGTGACATATGAGGTGTGACAACTATGCTGTGATATCCATGATGAGACAATTGTGTGTGTCTTCCATGGTGTAACCCATATGTGATGTCCGTGGTGTGACGTCCATGGTGCGACTTCCAATGTCGTGTTCATGCATGATGTCCCTGGTGTAATAACCATGGTGTGACATCTGTGGTATGAGATCCATGATAAGACTTGCATGTGTGGCATCCATTTGTCATGTCCCTGGTATAACATCGACAGTGAGACAGATGTGATAGCCATCATGAGACATCACCTGTATGTGACTTCCATGGTGTGATGCTCAAGATATGACCTCCACGTGGTCATTCACGATGCCCATGGTATGATAACCACAGTGTGACATGCATGGTGTGACATTTGCACTGCAATATCCATGAGAAGACTTCCATGTGTGACATCTATCTGTGAATGCCATGGTGTGAATTTCATTGTGTAATATTCATGTATCATGGCCATGATGTGACACCCATAGTGTGAATTCTGTAGTGTGACATCTAGGATGTGACTTCCATGTATGATGTCTATATATGATGTGTGTGGTATGACATCCACAGTGTGCAACGTGTGACAACCTTAGGTGACCTCCAGGGTGGGCACAGAATGTAGAATGAATGCAGGCCAGGGCATGGGAAGACACAACAATCTGAACATGTTTCCTTGAAGTCCATGAAGCCCACACTACATGGATTCACAGAGCAGCAAGTCATACTCCGGATGGACAGGCAGAAGGACCTGCCACCATGGGGTGGGGGATACCACCCAGGGCTGTGGCTATCCTCTACCCAGTGTGGTGCCACAAAAGTGCAGACAGCACAGAAGGCAAGCTGAGGAGAGAAGAGCCAAGGCTCCTGGAAGCAGGATGAGGACGAGGGACAGACACATACTGGAGCTTCCAGCAGCAGGGCAGGGGTGGTGAGGAGGAGATCAAGATAGGATCACAGAGACCTTCTAGTGTCACAAACTTCTAGGCAAGGCAGGGAGCCCAGCAAGACACCTGTATGCCCTAGACACCTGGATCTTGGCAAATGATCCCTCTCTTCACACATCTCACCCCATCCTGACTCAGCCACAGAACAATGGCCCGACCTTGTCCCTCACACTCCTAACCTGAGATCTGTCTGTAGAGCAACCATGGCCCCTAGATAGCAGGAAACGGAGCTCTGCATCTGGGGCCAATACAAACCCATCCAGGCCCTCAGAGGCCACTCAGCCTCCAGCCCAGTAGACCCTGGCCTACACCCAACCTCTGCTACCCAACCATGATTCCAGCTACTGGAAGATGCACAGGGCCTGGGAGGGAGTGGACAGGATCTGAGCAAGCCAAGCAGGAAGGCAGTGGACCTAGGGAGCACAGGGGCTCACACAGGGACTCTGAATGGCATGCACAGTCACACAAAGGAACTGTCACATGACACACACACCTGTCCACACACGGACCATCACTGACACACACTCCATCACAGCACAGACACTGTCATGAGCACTGCCCCCTCCTCCCTGCACCTCCCCTTTGTCCTGCCCTGTACCTCTCATCCCTATCTTCTCCTCTCATCCCACCTGCCCAGCAGAGCCCCATTGTGTCCACCTTCTCCTCTCAGAGACCATGATCTCTATTTCCTATGAAGCTCTGTCCTTGGGGCACAGAATTCTCCTCAACATCACAGAGTGGTTCCTTCCCACTCCTGTTGTCCAGTTGGTGGCACCCTGAAGTCACCCATACCTATTCCCAGCCAATGCTCCAGTCCTTCTCATGCTCTTGCCAAGACTTGGCATAAGATGCTCCTGGGGCTCTGTGGATGTCAAGGTGGTGTTGAGACCAGAGCTACACCATTATGTAAAGAAAGTCAGTCCAAACTCAGACCCCAATGCTGAAGATGCATAGGTCCCCCTACTTTTCTGGCCCTTGAGCTCTTTTCTTTTTTTTTTTTTATTAAATTCTTTTATTGGTACATTTTAGGTGTACAACACAATTACATTTCTCATTGGGAATTGTACCTTTACATAATGCATCTTGGCTCTTATTTTTTCCCCATTCCTAGCCCTCCCTTCAGCCCCTCCATCCTTCCCTATTTACAAAGACTTTATTTCCATTTCTTCCATTTCTCATCATTTTTCCTTTCCCTTCTTTCCTTTCCCCTCCCCCTCCCACTTCGTCCCCTTTGCCCCTTTTCTTCCTATTTCACGTTACCTATTACACGTTTTAGTCCTTATTTACACTTTCAGTTTCTCACACCAGAGAAACTATTCGGTATTTATACGTGTGTGTCCTATTTATTTCACATAAGAGTATCGCCTCAAGGTGCATCCATTTAGCTATAGATGTCTCTAATTTCTCGTTTTTTATGTCTGAATAGTACTCCATTTTATAAAAAAAAAAAAAAACCCACATTTTCTTTATCCAGTCTCCAGTTGATGGGCATTTGGGCTGTTTGCAAGTTTTAGCTACCACAAACTGTGTTGCTATGAACATGGATGCACATATATCACTGTGGTATGATTCTTTTAATTCTTTGGGGAAGATCCCCAGCAGGGGAATAGCGAGGTCAAGTGGGACTTCCAGTCCTAGTTCTTTGAGGTTTCTCCATATGGATTTCCACAGTGGTTGCACCAGTCTGCACTCCCACCAGCAGTAGAGCAGGGTTCCTCTTTCCCCACAGCCCCACCAGCATTTGTTATTGATTGATTTCATGATAGCAGCCATTCTTTCTGGAGTGAGATGGAATCTCAGCGTTGTTTTCATTTGCATCTCTCGAATGACCAGTGATGTTGAACATTTTTTCATGTATTTATTTGCTATTTCTACTTCTTTGTCTGAGAAATGTCTTTTCATTTCAGATGCCCATTTTTGGATTGGGTCTTTAAATTTGGGAGGTCTGATAATTTTAACTTCTTTATAGATTCAAGATAGTAGACCTTTGAGGAAAAGCAAGTGAAGATTTTTTCCCACATTGTAGGTTGTCTCTTCATCCTGCTGGTGGTTTCTCTTGCTGTGCAGAAGCTTTTTAATAAGCTTTTTAATAAGAAGAGATCCCACTTGTTGATTGTTTGTGCTAGTTCACGGGCAACTGAGGTTTTGTTCATAAAATCTTTTCCTATACCGATGTCTTCAAGAGTTCTACCTAACCTCTATTCCAGGTGATTTAGAGTTTGTGTTTTAATATGTAGCTATGTAATTCATTTTGATTTTAGTTTAGTGGGTGACAAGAGATATAGGTCTAGTTTGAATCTTTGGCAAGTTGAAGCCCAATTTTTCCAGCACCATTTATTAAAGAGGCTATCTTCCCTCCAGTGAGGGTGTTTAGCTCCTTTATCGAAGATGAGATGGCTGAGTGTTTCTGGATCTAGCGTTGTTTCTGGATCTTCTAATCTGTTCCACTGGTTCTCAAGTCTGTTTCTTTGCCAGTACCATGCTGTTTTTATCACAGTAGCTTTGTAGTAGAGTTGCAGGTTGGGGATTGTGATACCCTCTGCCATGTCTTTGTTACCTAGAATTGCTTTTGCTATTCTGGGTCTCTTCTTGTTCCAAATGCTTTTTGGATTGTTTTCTCAAGGTCTGTGAAGTATGCTGCTGAGATCGCAATTGAAATTGCACTGAATCTATGTAGCAGTTTTGGAACTATATTAATCCTTCCTACCCATGAGCAGGGGATATCTGTCCATTTTCTGATATCATCTTCAATCTCTCTTTTCAGAGTGTTGTAGTTTTCAGAGAAGAGGTCTTTGATTTCTTTTGTTAGGATGATCCCTAGGTATTTCAGTTTTTTGGATGCTATTGTGAAAGGAATTATTTACCTATTTCTCTCTCAGTGAGTCTGTCATTGGTGTAGAGGAAAGCTATTGATTTTTGTGTGTTGACTTTGTAACCAGCTACTTGACTGAATTTGGTTATTAAGTCTAGGAGACTTTTGGTGGAGTTCTTGGGGTCTTCTATGTACAGTGTCATGTCATCTGCAAATAATGACAATTTGACTTCTTCATTTCTTATCTTTATTCCTTTTATTTCTTTCTCTTGTCTAATTGCCATAGCTAATGTTTCCAAAACTGTATTGAACAGGAGTGGTGATAGTGGACATCCTTGTCTTGTTCCTGATTTTAGTGTGAAAGATTTCAGCTTTTGACCATTTAGTATGATATTGGCTGTTGGTTTTTCATAGATGGCTTCTATCAGTTTGAGGTAGAGACCATCTATTCCAATTTTTTGTAGGGTTTTTCTCATAAATGCATGTTGGATTTTGTCAAATGCTTTTTCTGCATCTATGGAGATAATCATATGGTTTTTGTCCTTGGCTCTATTGATATAGTGTATTACATTAATTGATTTTCATATGTTGAACCATCCCTGCATCCCTGGGATGAATCCCACTTGATCAGGGTGTATGATCTTCTTGATGATCTTCTGCATTCTCTTTGTCTGTATCTTATCAAGGATTTTTGCATCTATATTCATTAGTGAGATTGGCCTATAGTTCTCCTTTTCGGTTCTGTCTTTCTCTGCTTTGGGGATCAAGGAATGATCTTGCTTCCTTCCAGGAATGAATTTGGGAGTATTGCTTCCCTTTCAATTTCACTGAAGAGTTTAAACAGTAGTGGTAGTAGTTCCTCTCTAAATGTCTTGGAGAATTCAGCAGTGAAGCCATCAGGGCCCAGGCTGTTTTAGTTGATGAGTTTTTAATTACTATTTCAATTTCATTGGTTGATATTGGGTTGTTTAGAATTTTTAGGTCTTCTTCATTCAACTTGGGTAATTCATATGTATCTAGGAATCTGTCCATTTCTTCTGTGTTTTCCATCTTTTTGGCGTATAGGTTCTGGAAGTAGGTATTGATGATCCTCTGGATTTCTGCTGGGTCTGTTGTAATTTCACCCTTTTCATTCCTAATTGCTTGGATTTGGGCCTTTTCTTTCCTTTTCTGATAAGCTTGGCTAAGGGTTTGTCAATTTTGTTGATTCTTGTGAAGAACCAACTCTTGGCTTCATTGATTTTTTGTATCATTCTCTTAGTCTCTATTGCATTGATTTCTCCTCTGATCTTTATAATTTCCTCCCTTGTATGAGCTTTGGGGTTGTCCTGCTTTTCTTTTTCTAGAAGCTTGAGGTTCAGCATCAGGTTGTTTAACTGGGCTCATTCTGTTTTCCTAATATGCGTGTTCACTGCTATGAATTTGCCTCATGAGGCTGCTTTCATTGTGTCCCATAGATTCTGATATGTTGTATTGTCATTGTCATTTAATTGAAGGAACTGTCTGATTTCTTCTTTAATTTCCTCTGTGACCCATTGGTTATTCAGAAGTGTGTAGTTCAATTTCCATGTGTTTATGAAATTTTTCCAGTTTCTTTTGCTATGGATCTCCAATTTCATCGCACTATGATCTGATGATATACAGGGGATAACTTCAATTCCTTTGCACTTACTTAAACATGTTCTATGTGTGAGTATGTGATCTATTTTGGAGAATGACCCATGTGCAGCTGAGAAGAATGTGTATTCTGATTTTGTGGGGTGGAAGACTCTGTAAACATCTGTTAAATTCATTTGTTCAAGAGTTTGATTGAGTTCTGGTATTTCATTACTTTTTTTTAGTCTAGTTGATCTATCTATTTGTGTCAGTGGGCTGTTGAGGTCCCCCACTACAATTGTATTAGTGCATATATGACTTTTCATGTCTGTTAGTATTTGTTTTATATAGTTGGGCGCACTAGTGTTTGGTGCATAGATATTTATGATTGTCATCTCTTCCTCTTGGATTCTTCCCTTTACAAGGATGTTGAGTCCTTCTTTGTCTCTCTTACTCAGTGTTGGTTTGAAATCTACTTGATCTGTAAAGAGGACAGCTACTCCTGCTTTTTTTCGGATTCCTGTCCCATGGAGGATTGTTTTCCACCCTTTAACTTTCAGTCTATGAGTTTCCTTTTGAATTAAGTGTGTTTCTTGTATGCAGCATATTGTTGGATTTTGCTTCTTGACCCATTCTGCCAGTCTATTTCTTTTAATTGGTGAAATGAGACCATTGACATTGATGGTTATAACTGAAACGTATTGACTTGTCATTGCCATGACTTTTTCTTTTTGATGTGTTCTCCCGCTTTGCTTTTAATTGCTTGTCATGCCAGATGGGTTCTTTCTGCTTTGCTTCCTGGGGTTGTGATCCTCAATGTCTGTTCCTAGGATATTGTGTAAAATTCTTTGGAGTGCTGGTTTGGTATTCACGAAGTTCCTAAGGTGCTCTTTGTCATGAAAGTATCTTATTTCTCCATCCATTTTGAAAGATAGTTTTGCAGGGTACCTCAATCTGGGTTGGAGGCTGTTTTCTTTTAGGGCTTGGAATATGTCACTCCAAGCTCTTCTTGCCTTGATGGTTTGTGTTGAGAACTCTGCTGTGATTCTGATGGGCTTTCCTTTGTATGTGATTTGTTTCTTTTCTCTGACTGCTTGGAGAACTTTGTTCTTCTGCTGAGTTTCTGGAATCTTAACAATTATATGTGTATGTGTAGGGTTTTTTTTGACCAAGGCTATTTGGAGTCCTATAGACCTCACTTATCTGTATGTCAAGTTCTTTTCCCCTGCTTGGGAAGGTTTCTGCCATTACTTCTGTGAAGATTTTTTTATATCATCTGCACTCTCTCCTGTTTCTTCTTTGACTCCAATCAGTCTTATGTTATTCTACTTTGCATCATCTAGCAGCTGCTGGATTGATTTCTCATGTTCCCTTATAATTTTGAAGCAATTTTTCTTTTCCTGGTCACTAATTGCAATCTTATCTTCTAGATCTGAAATTCTGTCCTCACATTGGCTCATTCTGCTGCATAGACTTTCAGTGGAGTTTTTCATCTCCTGGAAATCTATTTGCATCTGTTTTATGGATTCCATTTGTTTCTTATGTTGGGATTCCATCATGTTCCTGAGCTCCTCTCTAGATTTATTAATCATATCTTGCACTAGGAGCACAATCTCTCCTGTTATCTGAGAAATTATTTCTGATTTCATTTTTTCCAGATCCCCTTTTTTTTGCCAGTTCAGTGGGTCCAGGTGTTTGAGTATCAGAGTGTTCCATCTCATTTCCCTTTAGGGTTGCTATAGGTGATCTGGAATTCTGGTTTTGAGACTTATTTACGTGTCTTCTCATTTCGACTGGGGGTGGGGTGGGGTTGGTGCTGTGGTGCCCGCATGGCTCACCTCCTCTGAGCTGGGAGAGGTGGGACAGGGGCTGGGAGCATGGGGAGTGATGGTGGCCCAGAAACCCCTTCCTCTGGGCCAGGAGTGGCAGAATGGACAGCAGCCCAAAAGCCCTTTCCTCTGGGCTGGGAGTGGCAGGAAGGACAGTGGCCCAAAAGCCCTTTCCTCTGGGCTGGGAGTGGTGGGAGGGATGGTGGCTGGGAAGCCCCTTCCTCTCTCCTGGGAGCACCGGGCTTGATGATGGCCCAGAATCCCCTTCCTCTGGACCAGGAGCTGTGGGACGGTGGCTCAGAAGCCCCTACCTCTGGGCCAGGAGCAGTGGGACATATCTGAACTTTCCCCTTTTTGAGTGAGTTCTGGAAGTCGTTGCTCATGAATGTTTTTAACTGTGCTGTCATGGCTGCCTCAAGGTCCTGAATTGATTCCTTTATTCTTTAATTTTAATAAAATTGAATGAAGAGCTAAAAACAAAAACAGGCAAAAGCTCTAAACAGCATGCTTCCATAAAAGGCATACAAATGGCTGAGCAGCATATGAAACTTTTCGACATCACTAATCATCAGAGACATATGAAATAAAACCATAAGATATCTCCTGACTCCAGTCAGAATGGCTGTTATCAAAACAAAACAATAACCAGTATGAGGGGTCCAGAGAGGAAGCCCTGCACATGTTGGCAGGAATGTAAATTACTCCAGTCATTGAGAAAAACAGAAGGAGCCTCCTCCAAAAATTAAAAAAAAATAAGATCATATGATGCAGCAAGCCCACTTCTGAGAATAAACCAAAGGAAATGAATTCTGTGTCAGAGGGACACCTGCACACCGATGGGGACCACAGCACTGTTCCCAAGAGCCAAGAGATGGGAACAACCAAGTGCTCATCAGTGGGTGAGCAGACAAAGAAGGAAATCTTGTCCTTTGTACATGAATGAACCTGGAGGATGTTATGTTTAGGGAAATAAGCTGCCAATGGAGAGGCAAACAACACACAATCTACTTGGATTTAGAACATAAACATTGAGCTCATCACAGAGTAGAGTGTGGTTGGCAGGGGCTGCAGGTGGCTAGGGGGATATTTGTCAAAGAACACAGAATTTCAATCGGACAGGAGGAATGCATCCTATACCTTCTAGCAACATCCTGTGCTCTGGAAAATCACTGGAAGAGCGCATTCCCAGTGTTCTCACCACAAAAATAAGTATGTGAGGTGATGCCTGTGTGAATTAGCTCATCAGCCATTCCACAATGCATACATATTTGAAAACAACCTGCTATACATGCTAAGTTTATACAAGTTTCTTGATCAAAAAATCTTAATGAAGAGGAGGAGGCAAGGAAAAGAACAAAAGGAAGGAGAAAGAAGAGGAAGCAGAGACCCCTGGTTTTTGGCTGATCCTGATCTCTTGCAAATCCATGGCCCAATAACTCATTGGCTGTCTGTGCTCTGAACTACAGAAGTGATTGTTAGCTATAGGGAGGTTCTTGATTACTTAGAAACCCGTGACTTCTAAGAGCCTCCAAGAGGCTGGCAGAGGCCCCACCAGAAGCCAGACACTGTCAGGGAGCTGAGGAGACCACGCTAAAGTGGAGTTTGCCAATGCTCAGAGGTAGTGAACACCCAGCACAGGAAGTTGGGTACCCTCACCTCATCAGGCTGGGGGAGAGTCCCAGGGCTCCTCAGAGAGTTCAATGAGCCTTAACCCCCCAGGAGGCCTCAGCCTGAGCACGTGTGCCCTGGGGCAACAGGAGCCAGGAGGGGCGCAGGCCTCACTCCCACCAACACCAACCAACAGCGAGGAGAGTGGGAGCCCAGGGAACTGGTCAGCCACAAAGGACACAGAGTGGGGAGAGGGCACAGGGCAAGGGACACCAGAGAAGACTTATCCTGCAGTGAGCCCCTATCCAACGAAACAGGCCCAGGTTGGTTTGGGAAGTGTGGGTTGGACAGTGACTAGGAAAGTGCTGTCTACAGCCTGGGCTTTTGCACATCAAACCCCAGGGTCTGTGAGGCAAGGACAACCCCAGCTCCCCATGAGGCCATTCCAAGTGAATAGGTGTTCTTCCTCATGCCCTCTCCTTGCAGAATGACCCGCCACACACACCTTCCCACCATCTACCTGCTGCGCCCTCCCCTAGAGGGCCTGAGGTTCCAGAAGGAGGCCACCTTCACCTGCCTGGTGGTGGGAGATGGCCTTCAGGGAGCCCAGCTGTCCTGGATGGTGGGCGGGGAAACTGTCAACAGCAGCATGAAGCAGGAACAATTTCTCAAGGGCTCCAGAACACTGAGCAGCCATTTGGGCTTGCCCAGGGCCAAGTGAGATCATGGGACACCTGTCACCTGCACACTTAGCCAACCAGGACTTGAGTCCCTCAAGGAGCTGACAGCACAGTGGGAGGAAGGTGAGGCAGCTCCCAGGCCTGGGGACAGGGCTGCCCAGGGCCCCACTCACCCCACAGCCCACCCCACAGCTCATCTCATGTCCTACCCCATAGCTCACTCCAGATCCACCCCACATTCCACCTCATGGCTCATCCCAGGTCCACTCTGCATCCCACCCCAGCTGCTGTCACTCCAGCAGTGCATACGCCAATTCTGCATTCAAGGAGATGGGGAGGTCCACTGTCCTGGCTTTTCCCTTGGTGCCTCCTGACCAGAACATGACAGGCTTCTCCCACCGCCCGCACAGTGGCCAAGCAACCAGCAACCTCTCTGTCAGGCTCCTGTTTGCACCGTCCTTTCCTAAGGTGGCTGCATGGCTTCTGTGTGAGGTTTCTGGCTTCTTGCCTCCTGACATCCTCCTCATGTGCCTGGAAGGCCAGCAGGAGGTGGACCTCTCCCAGTTTGCCACCGCCCACCCCACATCCAAGAAAGGCAATGCCATCTTCCAGACCTGGAGCATCCTGCACATCCTAGCCACCTCCAGCCCCTAATGGCTGCCTACGCATGTGTGGTGGGGCATGAGGCCTCCCGGATGGTGCTCAGTGCCAAAAGGAGCCTGGACACTGGCGGTGAGTCATAGCCAGGAGACAAGTGGCTAGCACATTGCTGGGGGGCAGCATTAAGAGGCCCCAACTCTTTCGGGGGGAAAGGCCCCTGCTGCAGCACAGCCCTGGCTCCACCTCCCACCCCAGCACCCTTCTTCAAGTCTGAGGTGAGCACAGGCTTCACCTGCCCTGCCCCAACCCCTCTACTCTGTTTTCTCACCACCTGCTGGCCTAGGTTGACCAAGGCAAAGTGGAGGTGGGTGTCACCCTGGATGCTACACAAGGGGTAGCCACTGCTGGATGCCAGGCAGGGACATCTGCAGGCATGAAGATGGATGTGGTCTCTCCAGATACCTGTGCTCCCCAAGGACATCTCAAAGTCCAGGAGCAAAGCCAGCACCTTAGGAAAGCAGAAGGGTCTCCAGAGACCCCTAATAGAGGAGTCTGACTTCATAGCAGCTGAAAATTCAGATCCATGTGTGCATGGCTAGCCCTGAACATGTGCTGCTCAGGGCCCCAGAGATGAGGCCCCAGTGTCAGGAGCACTTGCTGTGCAGGGTCCTTGCTGCCCAGCTGGGTTCCTCTCTGCTAGCTGAAGCCTGAACCTGGGACAGAGGTGATCACCTGACATTTGTGGTGCCTGTGCCCAGCCTCTTAGTCAAGGAGCACAGGGGAAGCCTCAAGTGAGCAGGAGCCTGGATCCAGATCAGAATTCCCTGGGAAGGGTGCTGTGCCTAGCTGCACTGGGCCCAGGGCTAAGACACCTGCTGCCAGCCCTGACCCCCATGCCTGTCCCAGAGTGGCTCATGAGGGCCTTAGGAGACCACAGTGAACATATCCTGACCCCTACTTTGCCTATGTGGGCCTTCTGTGGCAGCAGCCATGAGCAATGGCCCCACCCCATCTCTAGGTACCCCCTAGTGCAGGGCTGCTCCTCCATCCTCACACCACTATCCCCCAGAGGAACCCTTGATGCTTCATCCCCAGGCTCTGCCCATCCATTTGGGGTCAGAACCATGTCACCTGCCATACATTGGCCCAGGGCTGTTGCTTCCTCCCATTGTGGTCCTGCTCACTCCTCCCAATCAATGTGGGCTCCTTCTTGACCCTCTTTTCACTGAACAGAAAGGACTTTACTGAGAGCACCTTGCTGGCCAATTCTACACTGACCTGCTTCCTGGTCTCCAGTGGGATAGCCATCCTGGTGACCCCACCCCATTCCCTGGCCAGACCCAGGGACCTGAAGGCTATTTGACCTTCCTGCCCCTGGGTGCCAAGTTCCTGGGTCCCAGGTTCTCCTGCTGAGGACTGCCCACATGTATATGCGGGTGCACACCAGGGACACTTGAGCACACATACGTGCTCCAGTGTGTGGAGAGACCCAGCCCCCGCCCAGCCTTCTTTGGAGGATGTTGTGTCCTGTTCTGCCTTTGGACCCAGGGCAGGTTCCTGGGCTTTGCTTACCTCCCTCATCTGCTAGGGACCCCACTGCATGGCCCAGGTGGCATCAGCACTAAAGGAGCTAGAGCTGACAACGTGGATCAGGTCAGGGGTATGCCATCCACAGGCCATTGTCACAGTGTGAGGTGTGTGAGTCAGTGCTGAGGGGTGCACTCCTGATGCCAGCGTTGCCACATCTGTTCAACAGACCACATCAGCCAGTAGCTTTGGGAGGTAGATCTGTCTTCCTGTGGACTACAGCCCGGCCAGATGCATTAGCCTCCTAGGGCTACACTCTGGGCAGGGAGGGTCTACAGCAAGCACAGGCCAGATCCACTATGTACACTGCCTGCCAGGTTCCAAGGGCCTGTCCTGCTCCATGGCCCCTGGGACTGCAGTGCTCTGGCAATGAGAAAGTAGCACCCCCACCATACCCAGTCAGCAGGTTGTAGAGGCTCAGGAAGGCAGAAGAATTGCTCTCCTGGTGTGACAGCCTCAGCCACCCTGAAGCACACTGCCCCGCATCATGGCTAGTGAGGCTTCCTCTTTACATTTGTGAAGCTTCCCCATGGCTCTTCCTGCTTCTTCAATGGACCCTGGGCTCCTGACCTCCTCTCTCTGGACCTCCATCAAGACCTCCACAGGTCAGTTCCTCTTGGTCCCAGAGTCAACCAGCCATGAGTCTCCTTCTCCCAAACCAAACCACTCAGGAAATGAGGACATGGGCAGCTCCAGCAGGGCATGGTGTCCATCATCCTCATTAGGAAATAACTTTATAAGTCCCCTCCTGCCTCCTGGCCCTGCCTCTTGGCCCCTGGTGCATGCTCCTCACCTCATGGAACAGCTACATCTCCCCAAGTCTTCCTGCAAGTCTGGAGCACCATGAATTCTCCTGTCTCTCTGCACCAGCCACACCTGGTCCTTTGCCTGGATGATTACTATAGCCCTTCTGGTCTCTCTGAGACCAGCTTTGCCCCCTACACACTGTCTTGTCTTGACCTCTGTGGTCAGGCAAGTTCTTAAAACACTAATGGCTCTGTACTTCCAGTAAGGACTGGAAAGTAGTGAAAGACAGGTGCTCATGCCATGAAGAAAGGAAAGCGTCAAATAAACATTTAAAATCATGATTGTATTTAAATCCACAGAAGAGCTGAGGACTTAGAGAGGATCAGCTGACCTGAACTCCCAGTAAAGAGGGGTGACAGCTGCCCTGTCCGTCCTTGACACAGGCAGAAAAGAAGGGCCTCTGCCAGAGGAAGGGGACGTGAAGGAACCACCAAGACTTCACATAGGCATGGGCTGGCTCAAAAGAAACCCAGAAGAGCCCCAAATGCCAACTCCTCACCCCATCAATTCTCCCTGGGTCCTCTATGAACTGGGACCAAGTCAGGATGCTGCAGAGCTCCAATTTTCCCCTTATCCAAAGTGTTATGGTTCATATCTAGATGTCCCCCCAATGCTTTTGGAAGATGATTTGATGCTGGGGTCTTAGATCTGAGCTCTTTGCTTCTGGAATTTTCCTTGTAGTATTTTCAGGCCACAGCTGACTGTGTGCAACTTACCCTATGGGACTCACTGATAAGGAGGACTGCAGCACACTAGTCCCATGGCTTGTGATGGCTCCCATCAAGCCTTCCCCTTATGCATGGGGCTCCATGTAGGGTGGGGTGTGTTTGATGAAAGTATATTTCCCTGGGGCTGGATAGCAGCAGTTCCCCACCTTTCCCTGGTCCTCATTGCAGTCTCCAGCTGGGCTCTTTGTATTCACACCTGGTTATGACATAGCTTTCCTTAAGACCTTCCAATACCACGCCCCCTTTGCCATTAGGACAAAGTCCCCCTGGCCCAGTGCTGTCAGCTCTCCCACTTACTGTGTCCTGGAGCTGCCCACAGTCCCCTGGGGCATGCTGTCTCCCAGTGAGGACACTGTGGCTGCTGTTCCTTCTGCTTGGAATGCTGCCCAAACATTCTCCAGGGTTATACCTTCTTGCCTTCCATGCTTCACTCCAACAGCCTCTTCCTAAGTTTATCCTAGCCCTGGGTCTAGATCCACTTAGTGCCCCTGCCTCATCTCCTTCGCCCCCATTATGGTAGCTGGTTTGACTTACTGATGGCTGTCTTTGGTCCAGTTCTGTCTGCCAGCTTGGGTGGCTCTGTGGCTGAGTCCCCAGTGCCTGTGCTGGCTGGCAGGAGAAGGTAGTCAGATGCTTGGGAAGTACAACCAAGTGGATGGAGGCCCCAGGGAGACATGAGGTGAAGCACAGCCGCCATGTGCACGTGTGAGAGGGCAGGGACCTGCTCACCATGCCTGCTCCTCCCCAGGTCTGGTCACCACCACCAGCCCACTGCCCCAGAGCAGGCATGAGAACAGCAGTGACTACATGGAGACGGAGCATGATAGCAGCCTGTGGCCCATGCTGTGCACCTTTGTGGTACTCTTCCTCCTCACACTGCTTTACAGTGGCTTTGTCACCCTCGTCAAGGTGAGGAAGGGATTAGCACCTCTCTGTGCAGAGGCAAATGGGACAGGTGCTCAACCAGGGACATGGAGGGCTGGGCGGGCTGGCTGCAGGCAGGGCTGAGGCAGGCTGTGAAGCGTATGGGCACCTGTGGGTGGGGTAATGTCTGTCCCTCAGCCCTGCCCCTCTGACCCATGGGTGTCTGCAGGTGAAGTAGCCCAGCCAGGGCCGACATCATGCAGCCACAAGAAGGGATGCTCAGCCTTGAGTCCCATCCCAGACACCACCTCACACAGAGACAAGAAGGCCATACCAGGCTCCCCTCTGACCACACAGGACCCCACCTACCCTGTGCTGCCCAACAACTCCCTCTGCTCAGCCAGAGCTTCAACAGACTGCATCCCTGATCTCCACCACAAACACTTGATTCACTTTTCCTGCCTCCTGTTCCTCTGTTCATGCCATCCAAATGACCTCAGACCAAATGGCACAGGGGCTGAGGGAAAATGGTAAGAGAGCTCACAAAGCAGGACATGGCTGTCAGGTGTCACACCCGGGGAAACTGAATAAAGCTGCATTGTGAATTCAGTGGACTGAGAGCCCATCTCTCCACACTTCACACACATATACTTACACACACACACACACACACACACACACACACGGGTTCAGCTCACATGTGAGTCCACATATATATGCATGCATACACACAACTACTCACCATCCAACACATAGGAGACACAGTGTAGGCCATGGGCAAAGGGGCAGGCACGTGCATGTGTGGGTTCATATGTGCACATGTGGATGCACACGCACATGTGGACTTGCCTGTGCACATACATGGACTCACATGTTCACACATGGATTCACACATAAATACACATGGGCTAGCCCAGCACACATGTGGACACACACATGTGTAAGCTCAAACATGTATACAAATGGTCTCATACATGTGCACATGGACTCATACACAGATACACATGGAATCATGTGGACACATGGACTCATGCATGAACATGTGGACCTGTATGTGCACATGCACTCAGTCCAGTCCTCAGGTGGGAAATGGGAGCATTTCCATGTGCAGAGCCTCCTGTGTGTAAGCTTTGGCTCTTGCTGCCTGTGGGACCCTGGCTCCTTTCAGGGCCCTGCCTCATTGGAAAGGGTGAGAGCACTTCTCATGCACGCTGGGTGAGGAGTTCAGGAAGCCAAGCCTGCAGAACTCAGAAGATCCTAATGAATATCACCCTCTCCTGTCCTCTGTGTGGCCTGGAGTCTGTGATCTCAAACTCCTTCTGAAATCCTCACCCTAGGTGTGGTATCACAGAAGAGGCCTCTGGGAGTTCCTGGTCATGAGGTGGAGGCCTCATGATGAGGGGCAGACTCTTAAGGGGAAGAAACCCCAGCACAACCCTGCACCCTCCAGCTGTGAGAGGACAGTGACAAGGTGCCATCCATGGATACGGAGGAGGTCCTCACCAGACAGCTGGGGCCTTTGTCTCCACAATTCTAGCCTCCTGAGTGGGGCCAAATCCACAGTTTATAATTGTCTTCCTTTAAGATATTCTGTTGTAGCAGCACAAGCAGTTTAAGACATTGGCCAGCATCTCTTGACAGCCAATCACAGAGCCCAGGTTGGTGCTGGGTCTGTTCATCATTCAGCCAGATGAGGACATAGTGGTGAGCAGGGGAGGGCTTCATGTTGGCTGGCAAAGTCCTGAGAGTGTGCCAGGGTTAGCAGTCCTAAGGGTCTGGCTCCAAGATACCACCCAGTCCCCTCACTGGCTGTCCTCTCAGTGTGCCCCTTCATGAGCTCATCTGATCTATGGTCAGCTGGTTCCAAGGCAGGGTGGCAGGGCAGAGGAGCATCACTAAGGAGAAACAACAGTTTCTGGCATGGAAGGCAGGAGGCAGTAAAAGCAGCAAGCAAAGAAACAGCAGAATCTGTCTTTATATTCTATCCAGCTCATAAGCCTATTGATTGATGCCACCTACATCCAGGGTGGGGCATCTTTAATCCCAGCTTCACATCCTTAATCCAATATCACACCCTTAATCCCAGCATCACACACCCTGGGTCCAGCCATCTCTGTAAAACCCTACATATGACAGCATGAGGCTTTGAGGAAACATCTAGATGCAAGCCATAACAAAGCTGAAAGCACAAACACCTACACCTTGGAAACAGGCTTTAGTGTTGGTGCATGGTAGGACTATATTAAGAGGAAGTTTGTCCAACACGGAAAAAAAAAATCACCCATTTCCCCACATACAACAGTTGGACCGTTTATGGAATATCCAGCACATGACACATGATGATCAGCAGGTTCCCATAGGGAGCCTCCAGGCACTGGGGACTGTAGAAGGCAGAGAGACCTGAGACAGCAGCAAGAACACAGTAAAAAGACAAGTGGGAATCTGGGAGAGAGAAACAGAATCTGGCACTAAGATCAGAGGGCCATTTGGCGGAGCCAGAACAAAGCAGGTACTCTCCTATTGTCTCTCCAAACACTGGAAAGGCCTGAGATGGAGCAAGGCCCTGCCCACCACCCTCTAATGGCAAAAGGGGGTCCTGAGCTCAGCCTGGGGTGGCACAAAGTTTTTAGGTATGACTGAGACAGATGGACATCTAAGGGCAGAAAGATGCTGAGCAGCACCTGTGTCAGCGGCCTTTGGGCCATATATTAGGCAAGGAAAGCCAGTGGAAGGAAGATATACTACCCCACAATCAATTAAGGCTGTTGTATCCCAGAGGCATGCAGTGGGTCACACCCAGAGCTTTCGACTAGGATATATGTTCAGAAGGAGCATCTACCCTCACATCTTTGGTCAGGCAATTAAGTGGTCCACAGGAGAAATTGCATGGCTGCTTGAGATCTGACTGTGATGCCAGTGCAGAGGAAGCTGTGTGGATGCTCCAGGTGAATGATACAACTGTGTGAGGGTTTTAATTTTTATTCCTATTTTGATTTTTGTTGATGTAGTTATTGTTTCCTTGCTTCTTTGTTTGATTTAGGTCATTTTTTCTTTTTTTCCAGTTTTTCCTTTTTTATTGATATTGTGTGGTTATTATACTCTGTTCTTCAAAGTTTTCCCCCTTTAACTTGCAATTTCTTTTAGTGCTTCTTCTCTTCTATGTTTTAACTCCCTTCCCCACTATGTAGGGAATGGGGAAGGGGATGTTACCAGAGCCTCTGCCATGGGTCCTGGTCTGTGAGCCACCATAGCACAAGGCAAATTCAAGAATAGACAGAAACGAGAAATAGAGCGGAGAACCTTGAATCCTGGTCAGTGCTGCTGGGGATGGCGAGCCAGAGAGTCCTATGACAACGTCAGTGACCTCATGATAGGCACTCCTCTGCAGCAGGTGGTCTCTGGGAGGGCAGGTGTGTTTACTCAATACCATAAAAGGAAGAAAGCCATGACAGTGGGGGAGTACCGCCACCTGGCCAACAGTGAAAAGTACCAGACTCCTCCACACCAGAGTTTTAAAGATTTGGAGAGAAAAAAACAGAATTAATTTAATTAAATTAAAGATTTAATTAAATTAATTAAAGATTTGGAGAGAAAACACTGGAAGAATCGCCTCCATGGTTCCCCCATTTATGGTGCTGACATCAGCGGCTCCTTGTTTGATGAACACACAAAGCAGTGGAACCTTGGGCGCCTGGAAACCATTCTGAATCTGTTGGAGCAGGAAGGTGGAGTTGTCTTCGAGGGAGTCAACACACCCTACCTGTACTTCGGCATGTGGAAGACCACGTTCGCGTGGCACTCAGAGGACACGGACCTCTACAGTGTCAACTACCTGCACTTTCGGGAGCCCAACACTTGGTATGTGGTGCCCCCAGAGCATGGCCAGCGCCTGGAGCTCCTAGCCAGGGAGCTTTTCCCAGGCAGCTCCAGGGGCTGTGGGGCTTTCCTGAGGCACAAGGTGGCTCTCATCTCACCCACAGTGCTCAGGGACAATGGGATCCCCTTCAGCTGTGTGACTCAGGAGGCTGGGGAGTTCATAGTGATGTTTCCCTATGGCTATCATGCTGGCTTCAGCCATGGCTTCAACTGTGCAGAGGCCATCAATTTTGCCACCCCTCAGTGGATCGATTATGGTAAAGTGGCACCTCAGTGCGGCTGTGGGGAGGCGAGGGTCAGCTTTTCCATGGACATCTTTATGGGCATCCAAGACCCTGAGTGCTCTGAGCTGGCAAAGGAAGGGCAAGACCAGGCCCTTGTGGACAACATGGGTCCCTCGATTTCTGCCAGGCAGGAGGTGGCCACCTGCAGGGAGGACCAGGTATTCTGGGCAACTGCTCTGCATTTGGGCCACCTTCAGTCTCAGGAGGCTTGTGCTTCCTCAGGGCCTGTTCTGGCTGGCTACTTGGTCAGGGACCCTTTCCGCCCAGGACCCAGAATCCCCTCTTTGAGCCACGGAGATGATACTGAGCCTGAGCCAGACCACCTCAGCTCCTTGCTGCCACAGGTGGCCCACAGGAAAAAACGAGTGGCTCTCCACACAGCACCTGGCAGAATGGCCGAGGTCATCCTCCTAGGCACTGGGGGCCCAGGGTACCCCTTTCAGAGTGCCCCCGAGAGAAATAAGGGAAAAACTAGAATAAAATATTTATGAAAACTGATGCCACAATGTTGAATTAAGTATTAGCTACAAGATTCTAAGGACATTAAAAACATAATGTACCATGACTCGGTGGGGTTCATGGCAGGAGTGAAATAGTGGCTCTGTTGAATAAAATTTGTAGGAGGCTATTGGTAGGGACAAGCCTCTTGCACTAGGGCCCAACAGACCAGTCCAATGTACAGTTTAATTGTTCTAGCCGAGCTACAATTAATTGTAGGAGACTGTAAACAATTAACCAGTTATACAGTAATCCATTAATGTGTCTCTATACTTTGATTCAATTTGCCTATAAATGCCGTGAAATCATTTTGTTGACAAATTGTCTACACTTGCTTTGGTTCTAAGGGCTACAGGCTTTGTCAATCATTTTTGTTTTGTTTTGCTTTGTTTTTGTTAATTGCTCAAATAAACAATATAATGAACTTATACGTTGTCTTTTCAATAGTTTACACTAAGGGAATATAGAAATAGAACTTATCTCTGATAGATGGATCCAAGAAGAATCTAGGATCACCTTCATCGCTACTGTCTCAGTTACTTTTCTCCTCCCTGAGATCAAATACTTGACACCCAGAGTGAAAGGGGGAAAGGTTTATTGAGCTCATACTTTGTAGAGGTTTCAGTTCACAATTGGCTGGCTCCAACCCAGGGCAGCATGGCAGACAGGCATCACAGAGGAGAAACAGTCCATGACAGGCAGAAGGTAGCAAAAAAAAGCAGGCAAGGGATGACCACAGCTCTTCCTATCCTTTATATCTTATATAGGCTACTAAGGGTGGGTGGCACTCACACCATTAATCCTAGTGTCCTTGATCCTGGAATTGCACCATGAATCAATGCCAGTGTCACACACTCAATAGTCAGCCACCTCTGAAAAAGCCCCATCTGTGACTGCATGAAGTTTTAGGAGGACATCTAGACACAAGTCATAACAGATATATATGGCCTGACTTTGAGTATGGCATGTTTCATTGAGAGGTCAAATGCTAAAAGAAAATCATTTTGCCAACACTTTGGTACCATCATTCGGAATCAAGATTTTAGAGCACCAGAAAGTAACCCTCATTTTCTGTTTTGTTTTTCCTTGAGGAGTAAAAGTGTTAAAAATTATGACATTTATATTGGGAAGCACCTCCTAGTTGAAAAATCATTTTCCTTATTCATCTACTGACCAAATTTTAACTGTATGTCATTTTTAGTCATTTTCATTGCAACCTGAACTTCTCATATTAAAAGATTTGAAATTGAGCGAGTGCTGTTCTGATCGGCAAAGCGTATGCTTTTCATAAACCTTTGCTTCAACCCACAGTGCGGGCGCATGCACACACACACACACACACACAAAACTGAAAATTTCTTTTGCTAGTCTATGTCATAATGGATTGTTTAATTGGTTTACAGAATGCAGATGCATTTTTTTGGAGACAATCTTACTATGTAGTACAGGCTGTCTTGGAACTAGGTAGCCCAGACTGGCGTTAAACTGGAGTCAGTCCTCCTGTCTCAGATCCCTAGTGCTGCCATTAGAGGTGGGCACCATTACAGGCCACAGAGGGATGAGTTTTTGTTTTTTCAGATGAGGTCTCACTGTGTAGCTCAGGCTGGCCTAGAATTCAATTCTCCTGCCTCAACCAAATAAATGCTTTGATTACAGGTGTGGGCTTTGTTTTCTTTTACAGTATTAGTTTGTTTTGGAGCACACTGTACATTTTGTGTGTTAAAGTGTCATGACAATAATACATTGTGATGTATATTTCATTTTTTTCCGTGTTGATAACTATTTTTCACTCAATTCTCACGTAACTCAAGCTTTGAAACATACATGGGATTTGATTGAAAAATACTATAGATGTTTAAATAGAAATGTACTACAGTAACTAACACACTGCCCTCAATCCATTGCTGAATGCTCCCCCTTGCTGCCAACACATTTATCTCATTTGTTCATTGCTGGTGGTACTTCTGGGTTCAGAAAATCCTCCTGATTAGAAAATCTGGGCATATGTTTATGTCTTCCAGAGTTTTACTTCTTTTTATCTTCTGCAGGTTCATTGTTTCTGGTGTCTTCTTTTTTTTTCTGGTACCGGGGATCGAACTCAGGTCCTTGTGCTTGTGCAGCAGATGGTGAAACCACTGAGCTAAATCCCCTGCCCTAGTCTTTCTATTTTTATAGCTAGTTCTTTCATCCATTTTCATTTGAGTTTAAGGCAGTTGGGAGATATGGGTCTAGATTCATTTTTCTGCATGTGAATAACCAGGCATTTTTGGTGGTTGGTTGTTTGGTTGGTTTTGGTTTTCTGAGACAAGGTCTGGCTATTAATTTGGGCTGGCCTTGAGCTTACTGTTTAGACCAGAGTGGGCTCAAACTCACTCCAATCCTCCTGTCTCAGCCTCAGAAGTGCTGGGATTACAGACTTGGGCCACCATGCCTAGCAAATAACCAGTTTTTCAAGCACTATTTGTTAAAGAGTCTATCTTTTCTCCCATATATGTTTTTAGCCCCTTCACCAAACATTAGACAGCTCAAAGTACCTGGGGTTTGTTTCTGCATCCTCATTTTTGTTCTATACAACAATGTGTGTGTATTTTTAACCATAACCACTTTATCTTTGTCATTTAATTTAATATCTGGATTGTGATGCCTTCTGCTCTTCTCTTGTTGTTTGCTTCTTCTATTAAGGGTCTCTTCAAGTTGCATATCCATTTTAGCCTAGACTGGCATGCCTGTAAGCCAAATACTTGGGAGGCTGAGGCAGGAGGATCATGGTGAGTTTGAGAGTTTGAGGCCAGCATGAACTACAGAGTGGGGCTCTGTGTCCCAAAACCAAAAAAAGAATATAGGATTATTTTTCCTAGTTCTTTGAAGAATTCTGTTGGTATTTTGATTGTAATTGCAATAAATCTGTATATATTTTTAGCAACAGGGCCATTGTGATGATGTTGGTCCTGCTTATCAAAAAACAAGACAAACCTTTCAATTTTCTTTTCTTTTTTTTTTTTAAACAGGGTCTCCCTATGTAGTTGAAGCTGGCTTTGAGCTATGTAGCCCAGGCTGTCCTTAAACTCACATTGATCCTCCTACTTCAGGCTCCAAGTGCTGGGATTACAGGCGGGTGCTCCATTTTCTAATATCATCTTCAATCTCTTTTTTCAGAGTAGTACAACTTTTGTTACAGAGGTGTCATGGCTTGCATCTAGATGTCCCCCGAGGTCTCATGCGGTCATAGGTGGCTGGATCTAAAGTGTGTGATGCTGGCATTTTCTTTTTAGAAAGGTTCTCACTATGTAGTTCAGGCTGGCCTTGAACTCAGTGTGTACCCCATGAGGGCCTCCAACTCTTGGCAGTCTTCCTGCCTCAGCCTTCAAAGTGCTGGGATTACAGGTGTGAGTTACCAAATCTGGTGAATGCTGGGATTAAGTGTATAATGTTGGGATGAAGGGTGGGTACTATTTTAAGGGTGAGTAGCCTGGGATGTATAAAAGGGACACAAGAGGGTTGCCAGAGCTGCTTGCTCCTTGCCACTTTGCTGGTGGCTACCTTCTGCTGCTGCTGCTCCTCTTTGGCATGGACTGTTTCTCCTCTTCGATGTCTCTCTGCCCTGCCACCCTGACTTGGAGTCAGCTGACTACAGACTGAAAACTCTACAAAATGTGAGCCACATAAACCTTTCCTCCTTTACTTTGGGTGTTAGGTATTTCGTCTCAGCAAGGAGAAAAGCAATTAAGACAAGAGGTCTTTCTCTCCCATGGGTATATTAATTCCTAGGCATATACTTTTCTCTGTGTGTGTGTGTGTGTTTGCTTATTTGTTTTGAAGCTACTGTGAATGAGATTGTTTTCCTGATTTCTTTCTCAGTGAGTTCATTGCTGGTACATAGGAAATGTATTATTTGTTGTTTTGGGTTTTTTTTTGGTGGGGGGACAAGGTCTCTCTGTGTAGTTCAGGCTGGGCTTCAACTCACTGTGTAGCTCAGGCTGGCCTCTAACTCACTCTCATCTGCCACCTCAGCCTACTGAGTGCTGGCATTACAGGTATGCGCCACCACACTTGGCTGATTTTCTTTTTCTTATTTTTGTATCCCGCTGCTACCTTGCTGAGTTTATTACTCCTACAAGTCTTTGAATCTTCTATGTAAAGGATCATGTCATCGGTATATTAGGATATTTCAACTTCTTCCTTTCCTATATGTATCTCTTATTTTTTTCTCTTGGCTGATTGGTGTGGCTCGAGTTCCAAGTACTATGTTTTTAATTTCCATTAGTATATGATTGCAGAGTGTAATGATGCCATTTATCATGAGCATAGGTATATATACATAAGAAATATTCTCTCTTTCTCCATCTCTAGTTCTCTTTCCCAGAGGCAAATGATCCCTATCTCCATTTGAAGTCCTCTATCAAACAGGAGTAGTGAGGTAGGACATTCCGGTGTTGTTCTTGATTTTAGGGCAAATGCTTTCATTTTTTCCCCATTTATTACTATTTTGGCAGTGTTTTTGTCATAGATGGCTTTTAGCAGCTTGGTAACCTGCACATAGCACATCTCTTTCTATTTTTTATCCTTTTCCTTTCCTCTCTCTTCCCACTCCTCTCCCTCTATCTCTTGGTCCCCTTCCCTTTTGAAAATTCAAGATAAGATCCTCCTATGCCTATTTTGTCAGGATTTTTACCTTGCATGGATATTGGAATTTGTCAAAGAGTTTTTGTTTTGTTTTTCTGTATTGAGATGATCATGTTATTTTATCCTTCCTTCTCTTTAAGTGATGATTCCTGTTTATTGATTAATCCCTGCTGAACCATCCTTCCATTCCTGTGATGAAGTGAAGCCAACTTGATGAGATGTCTGATGTTTTTAATGACCTGTTGTACTCTGTTTGCTGGGATCTTGTTAAGGATTTCTCCATGTATGTTTGTAAATAAGATGGGCATTCAGTTTTCTTTTTCTGTTAAACCCTTATCTGGTTTGGCCTCAGAATAATGGTAGGTTCTAGGAATGAATTTGGCAGTGTTTCTTCCCTTTCAATTTCATAGAAGAATTTGGAGATTATTGGTGTTAGAACTTTTTTGAAATTCTTGTAGAATTCAGCAGTGAATCCAAGTCCTGGGCTTTTCTTCACTGGGAGGGTTTTTATGATTGCTTCTATTTTATTGTCTGCATCGGTCTCTTCAAGGCTTTTCTATCTCTTGATTCAGTTTGGGCAATTCATATATGTCCAGATATTTATCCATTATTTTTCTTGTTTCTCTTCAAAACAGTTTCTTGCAATCCTCTAGATTTTGGTGGATTCCATCGTGATTTCATCTTTCTTCTTCCTTTTTTTTTTTTGAGAAAGAGTCTTCCTATGTAGTTCAGGCTGAGTGCTGGGATCACAGGAATGTGCAGCCATGCCCAGATTCCTTTTTATTTTCTAGTTGCATTGTTACAGGTATTTTTTCTTTCCCTTTCTTTCTTTTTTTTTTTTTATTTTTTTGGTAAGTTTGACCAAATGTTTATCAATCTTGTCAATTTCTACTCTAACCTTTACAATACTTTTCTTCTACTAGTTTCAGATTTGGAATGTTCTGGTTTTTCTAGAATGTTAATATGCATCATTACATTATTTGGTATCACTCCATTCTTTTAATATGTGCATGCACTTGTTTCTGAGAACTGCTGTCATTGTTTCCCAAAGGTCTGGGTATGTTGTGCTTCCATTTTCTTTTAATTCTGAGAACATTAAATTCCTTCCTTGATTTTTCTTTGATCCACTGATTATCCACTAATATGCAATTTCTATATTTTCCCATACTTGCTGTGGTTTCTTTTGCTGTTTTCTTATTCATTCTGCTATGATATGATAGCATCCAAGAGATCATTTCAATTCATTTATATTTATTTAAGCATGCTTTATGGCCCCAGTTTTTATCTCTTAAGAAAAATAAATATTCCATTAACTTCCAGAGGGCTGAGGTCTCCCTGTGTGCCCTGTTCAGACCCCTCCATCCACTGGCCTCTCCTCCTCCCCCTCCTCCCCCTCCTCCTCCTCCTCCTCTTCCTCCTCCTTCTCTTTCTTGTGGTTCCCTTGCAACCCTTCCACAGCAAGTTTCTCACTTCTAATGATTTTTTCAAACGATCATTTTTTCTTTCATCCCTATTAGTGTAAGATATTACAGTTTCTGCTACATATGTTCCATTTTAGTATTTAATTTGTCTTGCTGTTAATTTCTCCAGTTTCTGAGTTAAACATTTAATTTCTTTTTTTTTTTTCATTTATTTTCAGACTTAATGCTAAATAGAGTACTGCTGGTGAATTACCTACATGGGAAATATCATCTCCGTCAATCAAAAGGTCAAGTCTGAGTTCCTGCCTCCTAGATAAACCAAAGCGTTGAAAAGGAGAAGAGGAAAAAAATGGAAAGAAAAAAGAAAGAAGTTACTTTCTAGCATTACTAGCTGTCTAGACCCACCTAGGAACTTGTTGCCTGTGTCTATGGCTGATGATATGGCAGGGATGAAGCCTGAGCATTCTGGTTCCCTGAATCCAGGTTCCACAGTCATGACCTTCAGGCCAACCATGGAGGAGTTTGCAGATTTCAGCAAATACATTGCTTCCATGGAATCCCAGGGGGCACACAGAGCTGGCTTAGCCAAAGTCATTCCTCCCAAGGGATGGAGAGCCAGAGAGTCCTATGACAACATCAGTGACCTCATGATAGCCACTCCTCTGCAGCAGGTGGTCTCTGGGAGGGCAGGTGTGTTTACTCAATACCATAAAAGGAAGAAAGCCATGACGGTGGGGGAGTACCGCCACCTGGCCAACAGTGAAAAGTACCAGACTCCTCCACACCAGAGTTTTAAAGATTTGGAGAGAAAATACTGGAAGAATCGCCTTTATGGTTCCCCCATTTATGGGGCTGACATCAATGGCTCCTTGTTTGATGAAAACACAAAGCAGTGGAACATTGGGCGCCTGGGAACCATTCTGGATCTGTTGGAGCAGGAATGTGGAGTTGTCATCGAGGGAGTCAACACACCCTACCTGTACTTTGGCATGTGGAAGACCACGTTCGCGTGGCACACGGAGGACATGGACCTCTATAGCATCAACTACCTGCACTTTGGGGAGCCCAAAACTTGGTATGTGGTGCCCCCAGAGCATGGCCACCGGCTGGAGCTCCTAGCCAGGGAGCTTTTCCCAGGCAGCTCCAGGGGCTGTGGGGCTTTCCTGAGGCACAAGGTGGCTCTCATCTCACCCACAGTGCTCAGGGACAATGGGATCCCCTTCAGCTGTGTGACTCAGGAGGCTGGGGAGTTCATGGTGACGTTTCCCTATGGCTATCACGCTGGCTTCAACCATGGCTTCAACTGTGCAGAGGCCATCAATTTTGCCACCCCTCGGTGGATCGATTATGGTAAAGTGGCGTCTCAGTGCAGCTGTGGGGAGGCGAGGGTCAGCTTTTCCATGGATGCTTTTGTGCGCATCCTTCAACCTGAGCGATATGAGCTGTGGAAACAGGGTCAAGACCAGGCGGTAGTGGACCACAGGGAACTCATACCTCCCCAGAAGCAGGACCTGATCACCTGGAAGGATGTCTGTGCAGCCAGGAGACCTTCACTGGGCCTGAGGCACTTCAGCCTTAGACAGGCTCTGCAACCCCCTCTGCCTGTGGCTTCCTGCAGTGAGACCTGCTGCGGCAGGAATGTGCGTCCTGGTCGTCATCGTTGTGCATCTGGGCGACCATCTGCCCGTGATGCTACTGCCAGGTCCAGGGCCACAACCTACAGCTCCCAAGAGCTCAGCCGAGCCCCACTGGCCTCCCAGCTTCCATCTGTCCCGGATACTCACCTGTCAGCTGGCAGACGTCATCGTGGCAGTCCTCCCCGGCAACTAAGGGGTCAAGAGCCCATCCACCAGGGTCTAGCCAAGAAGCGCAGGTTGGTGGTCACGGAGCACACAGCTCTGGATTCAGAGCTTCGTTCTAACCTGTGCATGGAGCATTGATGGTCAACCCTGTGCCTAAGAGCCCTGGACTTCAATATCTTGGTTCAGCTTCTGAATGTAGCTTAACCTCTGATCCCTAAACTCAGGGGCTGCCTTCATAGCCCACTACTCTGCTGTCTGGAGGCTTGCCTGTCATAGGTAACTCACTGAACTTGGAGCCACTTTGTAGGACATTGATCACGCATAAGTAAACTGTGATGCCTCCAGATGCTGCTCCGTCTGGTGGTAATTATTAAATTCGCCATATTTGTCCTTCCTCCTAGATCTTGGGATATTTTTCAACTTTGGTAACCTCTGCATCTTAGCTGAAGTTTCATCCACTGGACACTACATCTCAGAACTAGGTGCCACTAAGATTGCACGGAACCTGAACTTTGCAGGTCTCCCATCCTCTGGACCAACTGTGGAGGGTGCTGTACTTTCAGGGCTTTGGTTTTCCTTTACTTGCCTTCCATTTTCTCCCTCACTCTTACCTATTTCTTGCAAACTGAAGCACTTTTGACCGATGAGTTTAACAGAGTCACAGAAAGGTTTGACCTTTGTAAGTTACTGATGTATTTAAAATGTGTTGTTATCAAGTATTTGTTCATAAATAAATAAATTTAAATGTTAAAATTTGACTCTTTCTAATATTACAGTTTCCAATAGTGAGGCAGGGACAGAGGTTATTCTTTCATGAATTTTCTTAATTGTTTCAAAAACACTTAAATTTATTTTTATGGGCCGGTTCCATTGTTTGCAAGAGTGAATAATAAGTTTGGGGGATGCAAATTGGGTTCTGGCTATATCACTGGCTTGGGGTATTTGATTTTTACAGTTTTGCTTTGAGGGTGATATGGAGGATCTAAGCATGGGCAGTAGGAACTAAGTTGTTGGGAGAAAAATGCAAGTATAGAAAAGAAGTGTCATCACCTGAGTATTTTCAAGTCTTCATGGATTTTTGAAAACCGTAGATACATTTTACATTCATTTATTCAGCACAATCCACATGCCTACAAAGTAGTGAACAAGACAGTTTCAATTAGTAAAACGTGCTGTGAAGGAACTAAAGTAAGATTGGGCAGGATACCTTTGTGAGGACCACTTGACACAAATGGAAGGTTCAAAATGGTGTTTTGCACTTCAAAGGATCTAACAGAACTCCTAATGTGGAGCTTGGTGATTCTGATTTTCCAAACAGCAAGAGAGCTTATTTGTGTCTGGGGCATAGAGAGGAAGTAGGGAGGAAGGGAGACCATGTGGGCCTGGTATCTCACGTTAACTACTTGTTGTCATCACCTCAAAAGGTGAAGCCATGGGAAGTTTAGAACAGTAGCAGACATCATGGGATGTGCATATTTAAAAATTTGCTAAATTGTATGGAAAATGGGGAGACAGGAGAATCGCCTGGACCATCTATATAAAACAAATGAGACTGAGTTATTTAGACAAAAGATTAAATGCTGAAAATAAACAAAATGGGGAAATTAAGAATATATCTTGAGAAATGATAGTTTGTATACAGAAAGACATTTCTGAAAAGCAAGGTACCCCACTACAAACCACCCTACCTTTCTCCCACTGACAGAATTTCAATGAGGCTCTGAAATTTGAAGCACCAGGCAAAACGAAAGCAGGCGTGAAATAACATATACATATATGTATCTATGTGAGTGTCTCTTTAAATTTCTGAATAAGGAGTAGCAATATCCTCTTCATCTTTATGCTGTGTGGCTAGCTGAGCACCCCTGTCTTTCCTAGTGGACATGGAAGCTTAGTCCATAGAAAAAGAAGCTGTGAGACTGAGCTCAGGGACTGCAGGCAGAAAAGGATGGGACTGAGATGTCTCACTGATAGGAAGATTAAGTTAATATGGAAATGGTGGAACCACAAGATAGAACCACATTGAATTCACTTGGGAGAGATCAGCCCTACAGAGCTGCTGGACCCACAGTAGATCTTGCATGAGCAAGGAATAAACTGGTTGTATGATAAATGACTGAGACCCTGAGACCTTTTGTCCATTAGTTAAAGTCTTACTGCCTTTGGCATGCAGGAAGAGGACAGCCTTAAGCTGTCAGATGCCTTTAGTACCTCACCCAAAGCCATGCTTCTTCCCATTTTGGGCCATGTCCAGTGACTGCTTAATGCTAGGCCATAAAAGTTGGGCCATCTCTGCTCAACTTGGGACAACTCTGAAGAGCCACTTCCACACTAGGACTCCCTGCAGTATTGGCTGGAACCATCTTTGAGACTGAATCCAGTTAAATTTTCCCCTTTGCTTTTTTCCTTTCTTTGGTACCAGGGATCCAACTCGGGACCTTGCCTTGTGAGGCAGGTGGCAGAACCACTGAGCTAAATCCCTGGCCAAATTTTCCCCTTTGCTGAAACCTGCTACCTTCCCCTTCCTTTCTCAGATGTGGATCCTAAAAGCACTTAAAAAATAAACATCCTGAGTGCTGAACACTTATAGTCTGCTCCTTGGGAACCCATACTGCAGCACTACTCTAAGTCTCCATGGTGTGGTAGAGCATCCTTTCCTTGAGAGAATGAAGCTGGGTTACACTGCTGACATCATAATCCTTTGCATGATTGTTCAGGGATGTGGGGAGATGGAAATGTCCAGATGATAAACTCAGTGCCAGGCTTATGGAACTATTGATTCTGTAACCCATGGTGAAAACACGTCTCCTTGAGCATCAGAAATTACCAGAACAAGAAATGATTATCTTATTCTTGGCACTGATACAGGAGAAATATAACTCCCAACATGCTAGATGTCAGATGTGGTCGGTTTGTGTCCTCTGAAATTAAAGATTGAATTCCAAGGAACAAGGGAAGTCAAGAATAGGAAAGGTTTATTGAGAGAGAGAGCTCCTGAGAGACGGGAGGAGTCCCAAGTGCGTTGCCACCGAGGCCCTTTGTCAAGGGTAATTTATACAGCAAAGTCACAATGTGAGTACAATGTGGATCAAATTATAATCAACCAATAGGATTACAAAGAAAGCTGCTTAGCTAATATTGACCCAATAGGGAAACAAGTCACATAGGAAGGGTACATGGAAAGAACAAAGGCATTTTTGAGAAGGGATGGGTCCAGATGCTGTGGTCACCCACCTGGGTGACTGATGCCTATTTGCACTCACTGGACCAGGTGGTGCTAATTACAGAATAATTCCAAATTACTGCTTATCCCTTAGGGAGGCATGTAGGCTTGGCCATTGTATCTTTATTTTGAGGCCTGGCCTTCTTCAGATCCACCTCCAGCCACAATTTTCGTATCTTTATTTTTCACTGACTTCTTTGAGGGCCTAGTCTCTCTCTGACTGTATATTAATTTCTAGCTAGCTTAGCTTCCTACAATAGCATGATATATATTCCCCTCCAGCATAACCCTTGCTTTACTGCAAACATGTATTCTGGCTCTGAGAGGAACTATAGCATGGTGACAGCATTTGACATTCACACAGAGTGCTTGTGGGAATGTAAAATCATGAACACCTTTGAAAAAATGTTTTTCAGTATCTTAAAACAATGAAACATTTTTCCAAAGCAATGCTAATCCTAGGTATTTACTCATTCATAATAATAAAAAACTGAGGAATGCATGTCTCTGAACAGATGAGTGGAAAAATAATAGTTACAAGATATGAGCATGTTGCTATGTATATATCAAAGTGACTGGACAGAGTTTGCTAGATCTATACCGAAAAGTAGATCATTCCACATTTTTATAACCTCAAACACTACCTCACTAAGCATCTTTGTACATAGAAATAAAAGTGTTGGGTTGCATTATGTTTATTTCAACTTTTCTAGTGACAGCTAGATTGGGCTCCAAACTCCATTAGCACTGTAGGAAAGTTTTGGTTTCTTCATTTTGATCTTGTCCAGCTTTTTCATTTTTTTGCCCAATGCAAATCAGTGAGAAATAGTGTCTCATATTTCTCCAATAAATACAGATCTTTCACATCTCTCTTCAAATTCATTGGCCCTCCAGATTTCCCTTTGTGAGTTTTCTTTTTTCTCAGGTGTCTCCCACTTCTCTACATTGGCTATTTTGTTTAATTGACCTGTAGGCATTTTTTTTTTTGGTACAGGGAATCGAACTCGGGTCCTTGTGCTTGCGCAGCAGGTGGCGAAACCACTGAGCAAAATCCCCGGCCCCTGTAGACATTTTTGTATAGGAACTTATTACTCTTTTATGTTTTCTTTTATGTAGGACAAAAACCTTTCCCTAGCCTGTATCTTTTTTCTTTTAGTAATACTGGGGATCAAGCCCAAGGCCTTACTCATACTAACTGGTCTCTTTTTTTCTTTTTTCCTAGCTTGTATCTTCTCTTTTACTTTGTGTGTGTGTGTGTGTGTGTGTGTGTGTCTGTCATTATTACATTAGAGTCAGTTTAGTATTTCAGGCATCATCCCTTTAGTTTGCATTTTTATTTGATGTTTCCAAATATAAAAAAGTAAAGCACCTTATATGAATTATCTGAAATGAGACCATGCAAATCAAGTCAATAAGTGCAACAATCACTTTTTCCCTTCAGTGTTTCTGCTTTTTACGGCATTGTCATTGACAGAAAATTGGATAACATGCTTGGTTGCAAAATGTCATCTCTTTACAGAAACAACATGCAGAGCGATTTCTACTTTGACTGCAAGTCAATTTACAACTCTTTATTTTCAATTTTTTACTTAGGAGGTACATGGAACTGAAAAATTTAGCTGTCCAACTTTGTTTAGCTACCTCAAAAGTAAGCAAAATGACAGTCTCAATACTGCGAACTTTGGAGGGTTGAGATAGTAGACTGTATTTTATTCTTTAATAGATTCAACTGTTTAGCCAGAAAGTGTTGGCTTTTTCTTTAAAAGAAAGAAATTCCCTTACGGCTTTTCCTCTACTTTTATGAGACTGGGTTCCAGAGGAATAGAAAGAACCCCTAATGTGAAATTTAAAAGTGTGAAAACTGTGTTCAGTTGCATTATAGAAATTTTTGCTCATAGCATAGACTAAAGCCAGTTGATTTGCTGAATGGCAGTGAAGACTATCCTAATCTAAGTGGCTGTAATTATCCTAAATATTTTACATAGCGGAACACTATAAGTTCATATATTATTACCTCTAAGAATATCGTGTGCAAGAGAAATCCTCTTTCTCCAAGTATTTATGATAGCATTTCTATTGGAAGCAGTCATATCTAATAGCGATCCAGTTTCTCTGCTGTTTTAAACATATAACTTAAGGAAATTTCAGAGATTACTGAACAAGAACTTACCTCTTTTGGTGATTGATAGAGCCAACTTGTAGGGTTCAAAATATTTCCTTTAAAAAACACTCAGAATATAGAACATCTATGCAAAGAAAAATATAAATATTCTGGGTAATCATATTTGATTGTATCACATAATTTAGAACCAAAATCACTGGTTCCAAATTTTCTATTTTACTAATTCCTCTGACACTATTTCTCAACTAATGTTTATATTTGATTCAGTGGCATTTATGGTATCCCATAAGTCCAACTTCCAATGCAGCACAAAGTTTCCTGAAGTCTAAGTACTCTATTTTAGGGGTTATTATCTTTTTAAAGGGCTTACAAAGCAAATGTTTTAACTATACTTTTTCTTTTTTCTTTTTTCTTTTTTTTTTTTTTTTGGTACGGGGGATCGAACTTGGGACCTTGTGCTTGTGAGGCAGGTGCCAGAACCACTGAGCTAAATCCCCGGCCCATAACTATACTTTTTCTACATTGTACTCACCAGTTACATTTTTTTTTTAACTTTAATAAATTTTATTTTATTTTACCCCATTCCCCATTTAAGCCCCCTCCCCTCCCTATGTACAAAAGCTTTGTTTCCATTTTTTCTTCTCTTTTCACTGTTTTCTTGTCCCTTCCTTTCTCCCTTCCTCCTCCCTTGCTCCCCTTCCCATTTTACAATATTTTAAAAGGCTATTGTCTACTTAAAAGGTGGCCTTTCACTTTCTCCACCCCATACCTTAGTCAAGGGTTTTTCCTCCCCTCTCCTTTCACACCTTGAGGAAGTACAAGGGTTTCAGACCAGGCGCTTAGGTATTTTACATGGAATGCTTGATTTTAAGGGAGTGTCAGACAAGACAAAATCATTCCTAGTTCAGGCATATTCCATTGCTCCCTAAAGTAGTTTTGTGACAAACAGTAGTTAGTTACAACTTAGAAAAGATGAGACATCTGAAGGAGCCCTGACAATAGTAAGCCCATAACAGCTGAACAGCAAGAAGGCCATTTCACTGCACTGTGAGCAACCACTGCTGACTAGCAGGGGGGTTAGACTCTAATCTCCTTACCATGTTGGTAAACATGGACGCTTCACTGAAGTGTCACTAAGTTACACAACTGAAAATGTTTTAAGAGGAATTTACATTGAAGAAAATATGGTTGCAAAGTATTCTACATTTTAGTTGTTTGGCCTCTTTCTTATCCTCCTTCTCTTTCTCTCTCTCTCTCTCTCTCTCTCTCTCTCACTCTTTCTTTCTTTCTTCCTCCCTTTCTTTCTTTCTTTCTTTTTTCTTTCTTGTAGTACTAGTGCTTCCACCCATGCCCTTTGTACTGAGTCACATCTCCAGCTTTTTTTTTTTTCATATTGAGACAGTTTTTTGGGGGTTTTTTTGGTACCGGGGATTGAACTTTGGTCCTTGAGCTAGTTTTATTAAGTTTTTCAGGCTTTCCTGGGACTTAGGATCCTCCTTCTTTGGCCTTCCAGAGTACTAAGATTACCAGTGTGTGCCACCATGCCCCTTTGTAAATTATTTTACTGAAAAGGGGATTTTAGATGAAGGAAATTGGCAACTGAGCATACTAAATAAACTCCCAAAATATAGTAGTTTTCATTATGAGATATGTTTACCACATGCGTTTTGACAAAAATGTTTCCCTAAGCCAGGTGTAGTGGTGCATGCCTGTCATCTCAGCACTCCAGAGGTTGAGGATGAGGCCAGCCTGGGCTACATAGTGAGTCCAACGACAGCCTGCACTACATAGCGAGACTCTGTCTCAAAATAAAAAAATCCCTAAAATCATCAGCTTCATAAAGTTATATTTCATGTTAAAATACTACTGAGGTTTTTTTCATTAAGTTCATTGGTACATTTTAGGTATAAAATAGTTACATTCATCATTGGGATCTTGTACCTTTACATGATGTATCTTGGTTCTTATTTTTTTCCCCTTCCCCTGCCCTCCCTTCACCCCCTCCACCCTTCCCTATTTGCAAAGACTTTGTTTCCATTTTTTTCCTTTTCTCATATTTTTTTCTTTTCCCTTCTTTCCTTTCCCCTACCCCTCCCACTTCCTCTGCTCCTTTAGACCTTTTCTTCCTATTACACAATATCAATTATACATTTTAAAAATTACAATACCAAAATTTACATGACATTACCACAGATTTTATAGAATTTAAAAGGACAGAGAAAACATATTACAAAAATCTTTTCAAAAATAAATTTGACAACTTCTAAGAAGTAGCTTGGAAGACAAATTAATGAAACTAACTCTGGAGGAAATATAAAATTTGAATAACACCTAATAAAGAAAGTATATTCCTAGCTTGAACAAAGGCCTATATGACAAAGACAGGCTCATATACATTTTTTTTTTTTTTTGGTACCAGGGATCGAACTTGGGTCCTTGGCTTGCAAGGCAGGCGGCAGAACCACTGAGCTAAATCCCAGGCCTACAGGCTCATATACATTTTAACTGATAAATTACATCAAACATTTAAAGCAGAAAAAAGAAGGAACACTTCTCCCCTCATTTTAGGAACTCAACATTGTGCTAATCCTAAAACTGGATCAAGATAATAGAAGAAAAAACTATGAACATAGATAGAAATTTGTTTAACAAAACAAACTATTAGAAGTCAGATTTGGCAGGATGTAGAAAGTGGTTTTGTTATAGGGATGGCAGTATTGGTTCAGCATTGGAAGATCCACCCGCAAAAGTCATCATTTTAACAGAGGAAAGGAAAAAGCCATATGATCCTGTCACTAGTTGGAGAAAGAGTACTGGACTAAATTCTACAGCTGTTCATGGTAAAAGTTATCAGGAGACTAGAAGTAGAACAGAAACTTCTTAACAGATAAGACATGTACTCCATACTTTCAGCAAAAATGACTTATATGAATGGAAAAGATACTATGCTTTCTCCCTAAGGTGGGGAACAAGGGCAGATATGCCTACTTTTCATCTGTCCATTAAACTTTGAAACATAGGCCCAACCAAAATAGTCTGGCAGTAAAATGACACAATTAGGATAGGATTGGAAAGGTAGAAGTGAAATCTTTATATGTAGATGAAATGATCATCAACAGAGAAAATACTAAGAAATCTCTAGGAGCCCCTAGAACTTGTATTTGACTTTAGCAGGATTAGAAAACACAAGGTATACATAAAAATTCAGGTCTGTGTATGCTTGCTAAAAATGAAGAATTGGATATTGAAATTTAAAAGTTATGTAGGAGTACAGAGGACCTAGAAAAGTAAAAAGAAAAAGAAAAAAAAACAATGTTGGAAGACATTTAGTACCTAATTTTAAGACTTCCTCTAAAGCTGCAGTAATCAAGACAGTGTTGGCATAAGGAAAGACATATAGATCAATGGAATAAAACAGAGAATCTAGAAATAGAACCACACATATACGGTCCACTGAGTTTTGAAAGCTTATTTAACATTAACATTTTATAGAATATAAACTCAATTCAAGAGCAGAGGAAAAAATAGTGTTTTCAGCAAATGGCACTAGAACACCTGGTATCTGTATGTAAAAAATTAACCTCAACCCTTTATTTCCATGCATAAAAATAACTTGAAAGGATCTATGAACCTAAATATGAAAGACTAAAACTGTAGCACTTTGGGAAGAAATTATAAGGGAAAATGTTCATGAATTTAGGGTAGGCAAGAATTTCCTAGGATACACAAAACATGATGTATAAAAGAAAGAAATTGATAAATGACATTCCACCAAAATTTAGAACTTTAAATGACATCATTAAGAAAATGAAAAGTAGTCCTTAAACAGACCGTATTTATAGTACATATAACCTAAGACCAGAATATATAAAGAGCTCTTACAGCTCCTTAATAGACAACCCAATTAAAAAGTAAATACAAGAAGATGATAAATAGCCAGTACAGATACGTATTGACTTATCATTTTCATGACTTTTCTTTTTGTTGGATTCTCCCCTTTGCATTTAATTCCTTGTCATGCCCAATAGATTAATTCTCTTGGGCTTCCTGGGGTTGTGATCCTCATGATTTTTTCTTAGGATTTTGTCTAAAATTTTTGGAGTGCTGGTTTGGTATTCACGAAGTTCCTGAGGTGCTCTTTATCATGAAAGTATCTTATTTGTCCATCAATTTTGAAAGATAGTTTTGCAGGGTACATCAATCTGGGCTGGAGGCTGTTTTTCTTTAGGGCTTGAAATACGTCACTCCAAGCTCTTCTAGCCTTGAGGGTTTGTGTTGAGAAGTCTGCTGTGATTCTGATGGGCTTTCCATTGTATGTGATTTGTTTCTTTTCTCTCATTGCTTGTAGAATTTTGTTCTTCTGTTGGATTTCTGGAATCCTAATTATATGCCTATGTGTAGATTTCTTTTGATTAAGGCTAGCTGGAGTCCTATATGCCTCACTTATCTGTATGTCAAGTTCTTTTCCCCTCCTAGGGAAGTTTTCTGCCATCACATCTGTGAACAGTTTTTTTATGTCATCTGCACGCTCTCCTCTTTATTCATTGACTCCAATCAGTCTTATGTTACTCTTCTTTGCATTGTCTAGCAGCTGCTGGATTGATTTCTCATGTTCCTTTACAATTTTAAAGCAATTATTCTTTTCCTAGTCACTAATTGCAGTCTTTTCTTCTATATGTGAAATTCTATCCTCACATTGGTTCATTCTGTTGCACAGACTTTCGATGGAGTTTTTAATCTCCTGGAAATCTGTTTGCATCTGTTTTATGGATTTCATTTGTTTCCTATGTTGGGATTCCATCATGTTCCTCAGATCCTCTATTTTTTTATCTGTGTCCTCTCTAGATTTATTAATCATGTCTTGCACCATGAGCACAATCTTTGCTGTTATCTGAGTAATTATTTCTGATTTCATTTTTCCCAGATCCTCTTTTGTTGCCAGTTCAGACAGTCCAGGTAGTTGAGTATCAGACTGTTCCATCTAGTTTCCCTTTGGGCTTGCTGTAGGTGATCCAGAACTCTGTTTTTGAGGCTTGTTTACATGTCTTATTTCCATGGGGAGAGGGTTGCTTCTGGCACCCACACAGCTCACGTTCTCCACCCTAGGAGCCTGGGATGGTGGCGGGGGAGCTTCCTCCCAGGTGCTGGAACCAGCTCACCTTCTCGCCCCTAGGATCCTGGGATGGAAGTGGGGGAGCTTCCTTCTGGGTGCTGGGACCGGGTCAGCTTCTCTGTCCTAGGAGCCTGGGATGGTGTCAGGGGAGCTTCCTTCCAGGTACTGGGACCGGCTCACCTTCTCTGCCTTAGGAGCCTGGGATGGTGGTGGGGAAGCTTCCTTCCTATAGGTCTATCCTTAAAATGTCATTCTTATGTTTTTGCTTTTGTGTGAAATACACACAGAGTGAAAAGAAGGAAATCATATGCCCACCCAACAACCACATATACATAGTACATGATGGCAAGGTTGATTTGACATCCTCACATTTAGACCACAGGTGTGATCAGCGACCTCACAGTCATACTCACCATGGGAAGCTAAATGCACCTGCACCTCCTCACCCTGCTCTTCACCTCAAAAGAACCAACATCACAAATGATGTGTCCTGTGTTCAAAGACTGTGATTTCCTGATCCTGGTGAGATATCCTGGATGCACCTGTGGTTTCCAGCACAGGAAACAGAAATCTTCCAAAGTGTGAGATCACCTGAGCTGTAGCTAGATCCTCTGTGTTGGACCTTCAGAATTCCAGTTACATGCAGGTCCTTAAGAATTCTAAAACATTTCATTAGTTTCTTTCTGCTGGCTTCTCTGTTATTAAGTGTTTAGTCATGATTGTGCAAATATCATTTGGAACCCTGACTCAAGAAAAAGTTTATATTTGGAGAAAGGTGCTTGGAGCTTTTTTTCCAATCTCTAAAGTCCCTGAAAATCATTACCCATTACTCTAGTTTCTTGTTCTTTATGGCTGAGTAGTACTCCATTTTATATTTTAAAAAACACATATTCTTTATCTAGTTTCCAGTTGATGGGCACTTGGGCTGTTTCCAATCTTTAGCTATTACAAATGGTGCTGCTATAAACATGGGTGCACATATATCATTGTGGTATGATTCTTTTAATTCTTTTGGGACGATACCCAGCAGGAGAATAGCTGGGTCAAATGGGACCTCTAGTCCTAGATCTTTGAGGTATCTCCATACTGATTTCCACAGTGGTTGCATGAGCCAGCACTCCCACCAGTAATGGAGAAGGGTGCCTTTTTCCCCACAACCCCACCAGCATTTGTTACTGGTTGATTTCTTGATAGCAGCCATTCTTCCTGGGGTAAGCTGGAATCTCAGTGTTGTTTTCATATGCATCTCTTGAATGACCAAGGATGTTGAATATTTTTTCATATATTTATTTGCTGCTTTTATTTGTCTGAGAAATGTCTTTCAGATGCCCATTTTTGAATTGGTTCTTTGAATTTGGGGGGTCTGGTTTTTTTCAGTTTTTTATATATTCTAGATAGTAGTCCTTTGTCTGAGGTACAGCTGCTAAATTTTTCCCCCACATTGTACATTGTCTCTTAGCTCTGGTGGTGGTTTCTTTTGCAGTGCAGAAGCTTTTTAATAAGATGAGATCCCAGTTGTTGATTCTTTGTGCTAGTTCCCGTGCTACTGAGGTTTTGCTGATAAAGTGTTTTCCTATGCCAATGTCTTCAAGAGTTCTACCTAACTTATCTTCCAGCAAGTTTAGTGTTTCTGTTTTAATATTTATATCTTTAATCCACTTTAACCTTAGTTTAGTGCATGGTGATAGGTATGGGTCTAGTTTTAATCTTTGGCAGGTTGAAATCCAGTTTTTCCAACACCATTTATTAAATAGGCTATCTTTCCTCCAATGATGGTGGTTGGCTCCTTTGTCAAAGATGAGGTGACTGAGTATGTCTGGAGTTGTTTCTGCATCTTCTAATCTATTCCGCTAATTCTCAGGTCTGGTTTTTTTTTGCCAGAACCATGCTGTTTTTATCACAATAGCTTTGCAGTATAGTTTCAAGTTGGGGATTGTGATACTCCCGCCGTGTCTCTGTTGCCTAGAATTGCTTTTGCTATTCTAGGTCTCTTATGGTTTTAAATGAATTTTTCGATTGTTTTCTCTAGTTCTGTGAAGTATATTGTTGGAATTTCAATCGAGATTGCATTAAATCTGCATTGTAGTTTTGGAAATTTGGCCAATTTCACTATATTGGTTCTTCCTACCCAGGAGCAAGGGATGTCTTTCCTTTTTCTTATATCCTCTTTGAGCTCTCTTCAGAGTGCTGCAGTTTTCAGTGTAGAGGTCTTTTGTTTCCTTTGTTAGATTCATTCCTAGATATTTCATTTTTTGGATGCAATTGTAAAAGGAATTGTTTCCCTAACTTCTCTCTCAGTGAGTCTGTTATTTGGGTACAAGAAGACTATTTTTTTTTATTGTTGACCTTATATCCAGCTACTCTACTGAATCTGTCAATGAAGTCTAGAAGTCTTTTGGCCAAGTTTTTTTGGTCTTCTATGTAAAGCATCATATCATCAGCAAATAATGACAATTTAACTTCTTTCTTTCCTATCTTTATTCCTTTCATTTCTTTCTCTTTTTCTAATTGGTGTGGTTAATGTTTCCAGAACTACATTGAACAGGAGTGGTGATAGTGGGCATCCTTGTCTTGTTCCTGATTTTAGTGTGAAAGTTTTCAGTTTTTGACCATTTAGTATGATGTTGGCTGTTGTTTTTTCATAGATAGCCTTAATCAGGTGGAGATAAAGACCTTTGATTCCAATTTTCTGTAGGGCTTTCATCATAAGTGGGTGCTGGATTTTGTCAAATGACTTTTCTGCAACTATTGAGATGATCATATGGTTTTTGTCCTTGACTCTGTTAGTATAGTATATTACATTCATTGATTTACGAAGGTTGAATCATCCTTGCGTCCCTGGGGTAAATCCAACTTGGTCACAGTGTATGATCTTTTTGAGGACCCTCTGTATTCTGCTTGCCAGTATCTTGTTGAGAATTTTTGCATCTATGTTCATTAGGGAGATTGGCCTGTAGTTCTCTTTTTGTTTTTTATATTGTTTTTTTTATTTTTTATTTTTTTTTAATTTTTTAAATTAAATTCTTTTATTGGTACATTGTAGGTATACAACACAATTACATTTCTCATTGGGAATTGTACCTTTACATAATGCATCTTGGTTCTTGTTTTTTTCCCCCTTCCTAGCCCTCCCTTCACCCCCTCCACCCTTCCCTGTTTACAAAGACTTTATTTCCACTTTTTCCATTTCTCATCATTCTTCCTTTCCCTTCTTTCCATTCCCCTGACCGTCCCACTACCCCTACCCCTTTGGACCTTTTCTGCCTATTTTGCATTATCGATTATTCATTCTAATCATTGCTACATTTTAGGTATACAATATAATGGCATTCATCATTGGAAATTTGCACCTTTACATAGTCTCTCTTGGTTCTTCTTTTTCACCCTTGTCCAGCCCTCTTTTCAACCCCTCCATTCCTATTTGTAAAGATTTTGTTTCTATGTTTCCATTTTCTCATATTAATCCCATTCCCTTCTATCCTTTCCCCTAGCCCTCCCACTTCCTTCCCCTTTGTCCCTTTTCTTCTTATTTCACATGACCTATTATATATTTAGTCCTTATTTACACTTTCAGTTTCTCACACCAGAGAAACTATTTGGAATTTATACATGTGTGACCTATTTATTTCACTTAAGAGTATCTCCTCAATGTGCATCCACTTAGCTATAAATGTCTCTAATTTCTCATTTTTTATGGCTGAGTAGTACTCCATTTTATTTTAAAAAACACATTTTCTTTATCCAGTCTCCAGTTGATGGGCATTTGGACTGTTTCCAAATTTTAGCTATTACAAACTGTGCTGCTATGAACATGGGTGCACATATATCACTGTGGTATGATTCTTTTAATTCTTTGGGGAAGATCCCCAGCCATGGAATAGCGGGGTCAAATGGGACTTCCAGTCCTAATTCTTTGAGGTATCTCCATACTGATTTTCACAGTGGTTGCACCAGTCTACACTCCCACCAGCAGTGGAGCAGGGTTCCTCTTTCCCCACAGCCCTGCCAGTATTTCTTATTGGTTGATTTCATGATAGCAGCCATTCTTTCTGGAGTGAAGTGGGATCTCAGTGTTGTTTTCATTTGCATCTCTCGAATGACCAGTGATGTTGAACATTTTTTAAAGTATTTATTTGCTATTTCTACTTCTTTGTCTGAGAAATGTCTGTTCATTCAGGTGCCCATTTTTGGATTGGGTCTTTAAATTTGGGAGGTCTGATCTTTTTAAGTTCTTTATAGATTCGAGATAGTAGATCTTTGTCTGAGGAAGAGCAGGTGAAGATTTTTTTCCCACATTGTGGGTTGTCTCTTCACACTGCTGGTGGTTTCTCTTGCTGTGCAGAAGCCTTTTAATAAGAAGAGATCCCACTTGTTGATTGTTTGTGCCAGTTCATGGGCAAGTGAGGTTTTGTTCCTAAAATCTTTTCCTACACCGGTGTCTTCAAGGGTTCTACCTAACCTCTGTTCCAACTGGTTCACAGTTTCTATTTTAATATTTAGATCTTTAATCCATTTTGATTTTAGTTTAGTGCATGGTGAGAGACATAGTTCTAGTTTTATTCTTTGACAAGTTGAAGCCCAATTTTTCCAGCACCATTTATTAAAGAGGCTATCTTTCCTCCAGTGAAACTGTTTGGCTCCTTTATTGAAGCTGAGATGACTGAGTGTGTCTGGCATTGTTTCTGGATCTTCTAATCTGTTCCACTGGTCCTCAGGTCTGTTTCTTTTCCAGCACCATGCTGTTTTTTCTCACAGTAGCTTTGTAGCAGAATTGAAGATTGGGGATTGTGATACCCTCTGCCATGTCTCTGTTACATAGAATTGCTTTTGCTATTCTGGGTCTCTTCTTGTTCCAAATGAATTTTTGGATTGCTTTCTCAAGGTCCATGAAGTATGCTGCTGGGATCTCAATTGGAATTGCATTAAATCTATATAGCAATTTTGGAAGTATGGCCATTTTCACTATATTAATCCTTCCTACCCAGGAGCAGGGGATGTCTGTCCATTTTCTGATATCATCTTCAATGTCTCTTTTCAGAGTGCCATGGTTTTCAGAGAAGAGGTCTTTGATTTCTTTCATTAGGCTGATTCCTAGGTATTTCAGTTTTTTGGATGCTATTGTGAAAGGAATTATTTGCCCTATTTCTCTCTCAGTGAGTCTGACATTTGTGTAGAGGAAAGCTATTGATTTTTGTGTGTTGACCTTGTAACCAGCTACTTGGCTGAATTTGGTTATTAAGTCTAGAAGACTTTTGGTGGAGTTCTTGGGGACTTCTATATAGAGTATCATGTCATCTGCAAATAATGACAATTTGACTTCTTCATTTCTTATCTTTATTCCTTTTATTTCTTTCTCTTGTCTAATTGCCATGGCTAATGTTTCCAGAACTATATTGAACAAGAGTAGTGATAGTGGACATCCTTGTCTTCTTCCTGAGTTTAGTGTGAAGGATTTCAGATTTTGACTATTTAGTATGATATTGGCTGTTGGTTTTTCATAGATGGCTTCTATCAGTTTGAGGTAGAGACCATCTATTCCAATTTTTTGTAGGGTTTTTCTCATAAATGCATGTTGGATTTTGTCAAATGCTTTTTCTGCATCTATGGAGATAATCATATGGTTTTTGTCCTTGGCTCTATTGATATAGTGTATTACATTAATTGATTTTCGTATATTGAACCATCCCTGCACCCCTGGGATGAATCCCACTTGATCAGGGTGTATGATCTTCTTGATGATCTTCTGCATTCTGTTTGCCAGTATCTTATTAAGGATTTTTGCATCTATGTTCATTAGTGAGATTGCCCTATTGTTCTCTTTTTCAGTTAGGTCTTTCTCTGCTTTGGGGATCAAGGTGATGCTTGCTTCCAGGAATGAATTTGGGAGTATTGCTTCCCTTTCAATTTCATTGAAGAGTTTAAACAGTAGTGGCAGCAGTTCCTCTCTAAATGTCTTGTAGAATTCAGCAGTGAAGCCATCAGGGCCTGGGCTTTTCTTAGTTGATAAGTTTTTAATTACATTTTCAATTTCGATGGTTGATATTGGGTTGTTCAGAATTTTTAGGTCTTCTTCCTTCAACTTTGGTAATTCATATGCATCTAGGAATCTGTCCGTTTCTTCTGTGTTGTCCATCTTATTGGCGTATAGGTTCTGGAAGTAGGTATTGATGATCCTCTGGATTTCTGCTGGGTCTGTTGTAATTTCACCCTTTTCATTCCTAATTGCATGGATTTGGGCCTTTTCTTTCCTTTTTCTGACAAGGTTGAATAAAGGTTTGTCAATTTTGTTGATTCTTTCGAAGAACCAACTCTTGGCCTCATTGATTTTTTGTATCGTTCTCTTAGTCTCCATTGCATTGATTTCTCCTCTGATCTTTAAAATTTCCTCCTTTGTATGAGCTTTGGGGTTGTCCTGCTCTTCTTTTTCTAGAAGCTTGAGGTTCAGCATCAGGTTGTTTAATTGGACTCGTTCTGTTTTCCTAATACGCGTATTCACTGCTATGAATTTCCCTCGTAAGACTGCTTTCATTGTGTCCCATAGATTCCAGTATGTTGTATTGTCATTGTCATTTAATTGAAGGAACTGTCTGATTTCTTCTTTAATTTCCTCTGTGACCCATTTCTTATTCAGAAGTGTGTTGTTCGATTTTCACGTGTTTATGAAATTTTTCCAGTTTCTTTTGCTATGGATCTCCAATTTCATCACACTATGGTCTGATAATATACAGGGGATAACTTCAATTCCTTTGCACTTACTTAAACATGTTCTATGTGTGAGTATGTGTTCTATTTTGGAGAATGACCCATGTGCAGCTGAGAAGAATGTGTATTCTGATTTTGTGTGGTGGAAGACTCTGTAAACATCTGTTAAGTTCATTTGTTCAAGAGTTCGATTGAGTTCTAGTATTTCATTACTTATTTTTAGTCTAGTTGATCTATCTATTTGTGACAGTGGGGTGTTGAGGTCCCCCACTATAATTGTATTAGTGCATATATGGCTTTTCCTGTCTGTTAGTATTTGTTTTATATAGTTGGGCGCACTAGTGTTTGGTGGATAGATATTTATGATTGTCATCTCTTCCTCTTGGATTCTTCCCTTTGCAAGGATGTAGTGTCCTTCTTCATCTCTTTTAATCAGTGTTGGTTTGAAATCTACTTGATCTGCCAAGAGGATAGCTACTCCTACTTTTTTGGGGGTTCCTGTCGCATGCAGTATTGTTTTCCACCCTTTAATTTTCAGTCTATGAGTTTCCTTTTGAATGAAGTGTGTTTCTTGTATGCAGCATATTGTTGGATTTTGCTTCTTGACCCATTCTGCCAGTCTATTTCTTTTGATTGGTGCATTGAGACCATTAACGTTGATGGTTATAACTGAAACGTATTGACTTGTCATTGCCATGACTTTTTCTTTTTGTTGGGTTCTCCCCCTTTACATTTAATTTCTTGTCATGCCAGATGGGTTCATTCTGCTTTGCTTCCTGGGGCTGTGATCCTCAACGTCTGTTCCCAAGCTATTGTGTAAAATTCTTTGGAGTGCTGGTTTGGTATTCACGAAGTTCCTAAGGTGCTCTTTGTCATGAAAGTATCTTATTTCTCCATCCATTTTGAAAGATAGTTTTGCAGGGTACATCAATCTGGGTTGGAGGCTGTTTTCTTTTAGGGCTTGGAATATGTCACTCCCAGCTCTTCTTGCCTTGATGGTTTGTGTGGAGAAGTCTGCTGTGATTCTGATGGGCTTTCCTTTGTATGTGATTTGTTTCTTTTCTCTGACTGCTTGGAGAACTTTGTTCTTCTGTTGTGTTTCTGGAATCTTAACAATTATATGCCTATGGGTAGATTTTTTTTGATCAAGGCTATTTGGAGTCCTATATGCCTCACTTATCTGTATGTCAAGCTCTTTTCCCCTGCTTGGGAAGTTTTCTGCCATTATTTCTGTGAAGAGATTTTTTATGTCATCTGCACTCTCTCCTGTTTCTTCATTGAGCCCAATCAGTCTTATGTTATTCTTTTTTGCATCATCTAGCAGCTGCTGGATTGATTTCTCATGTTCCCTTATAATTTTGAAGCAATCTTTCTTTTCCTGGTCACTAATTGCAATCTTATCTTCTATATCTGAAATTCTGTCCTCACACTGGCTCATTCTGCTGTGTAGACTTTCAGTGGAGTTTTTCATGTCCTGGAAATCTATTTGCATCTGTTTTATGGATTCCATTTGTTTCTTATGTTGGGATTCCATCATGTTCCTGAGCTCCTCTCTAGATTTATTAATCATGTCTTGCACTAAGGGCACAATTTCTCCTCTTATCTGAGAAATTACTTCCGATTTCATTTTTTCCAGATCCCCTTTTGTTGCCAGTTCAGTGGGTCCAGGTGGTTGAGTGTCAGAGTGTTCCACCTCATTTCCCTTTGGGGTTGCTGTAGGTGATCTGGAAGTCTGGCTTTGAGACTTATTTATGTGTTTTCTCATTTCGACTGGGGTGGGGGGCTGTTAGCGCCTGCACGGATTACCTCCTCTGAGCTGGGTGAGGTGGGACAGGGGATGGGAGCAGCAGTCGGGATGGCTACCCAAAAGCCCTTTCCTGTGGGCTGGGAGCAGCCAGAGGGATGGTGGCCGGGAAACCCCTTCCTCTGGACCAGGAGCAGTGGGATGGTGGCTCAGAAGCCCCTCCCTCTAGGCCAGGAGTGGTGGGAGGGATGGTGGCCCGGAAGCCCCTTCCTCTGGGCCAGGAGCAGCGGAACAGAAGGTGGCCCAAAAGCCCTTTCCTCTGGGCTGGGAGCAGCAGGAGGGATGGTGACCAGGAAGCCCCTTCCCCTGGACCAGGAGCAGTGGGACGATGGCTCAGAAGCCCCTACCTCTGGCCCGGGAACAGTGGGACTCAGTACCTTGGTCTGGTGGTCTGGTGTCCTGTGCACCTTGGTAATGTGGAATCAGGTGGCTTCCTGTCTCCAGTGGGGTGATTCAGTATCTTCTGCATGACTCAGGACCTCGGTAGAGCATGCACAGACCTGCCTGTCTGCAGCAGGTTCCCTTGAGCTCTTTTCAAAAGCAGCTACAGAGGGGCAGGTGGAGGAAAAGGATCCAGAGGACTAGGGCCACTCCACAGAAAGATGTAGGTGAAATCCCCAGGTGAGCAGTCCCACACCAGCCAGGTGCAGAAACAGAGAAAGGGGCCATAGAGCACAGGAACCAAAGGACAAGTTGAGCCTCAGGCTGCTGGCTCCAGGGCCACTCATATTCAAGCTAGGCTGTCTTCACTGAAGATCAAATGACTGTCCTCACTGTCCACTCTGTGCTGCCAGCCTGCTGCTTAATGCAGAAGAGTGCTCACCAGCTCAGCCACAGGGTGTGTGTGCGAGAGTACAGGGTATGGACCCACATGGCACTGCTCTTCTGACCAAGAACCACACAGTGCAGGCAGCACCACTCCTCGGCCAGGATCTCAGAACAGCAAGGCCCAGGCAAAGCACTGTGGACACAGAAGTGAGAGAGAATTAAGTGAGTAATGTCAGTATTTTCATTTTCAGCCTTTGTCATTGTTATCACAGCTTGCACTGGGAAAGCTGACTGGAACAGACATCATCAAAAACTTACCCACACTTCAAGTCATCGTCAATAGAGTACTAAATATGCCAATAATCAGGCCTGAGGGAGTACAGCATGTTCTTCTGGCTTCTACAGAGTGTCAAAGATTATCAGTGAAGGTTCTCCAGAGAAATACTATGAATGGAAGATGATGGATAGATAGATGATAGATAGATAGATAGATAGATAGATAGATAGATAGATAGATGATAGATAGGCGGGTGACTGATAGATACATAGGTGATAAACAGCAGAAATACAGATAATAACTACATGATTGATAAATATAGATAGGTGATATATAGATGATAGAGATAGATGGATGTAAGGATAATTGTATAACTATAGCTATATTTACAATGGGATGATGGTTACAAATATACATACAGATTAGATATAGGTATAGGCACACATACAAAGACATGAGGAGAACTTTTCTCAGGGACTGGCTAATGGGATAAGGGTGGAGGCCAGAGCAGGGTGAAGGCACTGCAGACGGGGGCAGCTGGGTCCAGCATGGTCACCCATGGGCAAGGAGTGAGTAGGCCCTCAGGACAGGAGGGCTATGCAAGAGTGACCCCAGCAGGCCTGATGAGCAGCAGAACGGGATAGAAGGGAGACACACTGTTGTCATTATCCAAGCCCAGGGGCCCCAAGGGAGGCAGAGATCAGAGTCAAGACCCTGGGTGGGATCTGAGGCTCTGGGAGGTGCTGGGGTCCATCCTCTTTCCCAAGACCATCCTCTGCCACCCAGCACACAGCGCTTTCAGCCCCTGCACCATAGCCCAGCAAGTCTTGAAGTATCAGGTGGGCTGGGCACCCCACTTCCTCCATCTATGACTTCACTTTTCTTCACCATGAGACAACCATGGCATGCCAGTAATATATTTGGGGGGTTTTACAGCATTCTAAGAGGAGATTAAGTAAAGCCTACATTCTGCTACACTCTTTGTGTTCACTCTATGGCTTTCTGCTCAACACCATATCAGGACCACATTGACCAATTAACTAGTTAAAGGTGAGTAGCTCAGTTACTTCTCCTGAAGGCTCAGGAGATAGATTGCACTGATGTGGGTGGAGGTGATCCCCTTTCAATACAAGTGGTGAAATGTTGGCCCAGTCTCACCTCAGTTTTGTTTTCCAATTTGATTCTTTCCACGAGTGAAAGCATGATCTCTGTCCTTGGTGCTCTTGGCTATGTGGCTGATGGTCCTTGGACATATGGCTCTTTAATTCACTGGGGGCATTAGAAGGAACACATCACCTTTCTATATGATGGCTCCTTTCTTGACTAGCAGAGTCAGGTGCCAAGAAAGATCCTATAGCTTCTTGTTTCATCTTCAATGGCTGACTGCACCCTTGCAGGCACAGGTGAGATAGTTAAAGGGCAGTAGAGTATCTACCCATTCAAAAGACTCCCATGAAAGGATAACTTGGTCAGGAGACAGAGCATAGTAGCCTTCACCAGGCTCAAGACAACTTCCATGCATCTGCTAGGTTTATGTTTTATGTTTGGAAAACAAAAGGATAAAATGTCTTTGTCACATAATCTTTTCCTACACCCTAAATATTCTGCCCTGTTTGCTTCTGCATTCCAGAAGTCTTGCCTGTACTCTTTTGTGTCCTTTCTGAGTCACAGTCTTCCTGTTGCTCAAACTCTCCTTCTTCCACCACTCCTGCCTGCCAAACTGTTCTCCTGAGCTCCTGAATGTGTGATGAACTGGCGCTTTCAGATGCAAGTTATAATGTTCATTTCTGAGGTTCATGGGGAAAATGGCTCTTGAAGAGTATGCAGCCTGCACTGGGTCCTAATAGATAACAAAGAGGTTAACTCCTTTCTACTGATACCAGAAGAGGGAACAAGCCTTCCTGGCACCTTTGAGGAGTTAACAAACCCACTGGGGCACATCTTGGCTGATTGATAAATTCAGTTCTGAATTCCAATTGAGTCAGTATTTTTTAAATTTAATTGGCATGCTTAAAACATTTTCTGTGCATTGGGATAGTTCTTAAGCCACAGTTACAAGATTAACTTGCTCTTCTGCTGCTTTCTGCTTGGGCTAAAGATAAGGATGCTACTCAAAGCTGTGTGGAGGTCTGTTGGTCAGCCATCCATAATTGTAAGGGAAACATCTATGAACTCACTCTGAGACCAAGGGGGAAAAGTATACTGGGGACATTTTAAAATTCAAGTGGTTGGGCCTGGGATTTAGGTCAGTGGTTGTGCCAACTGCCTCGAAAGTGGAAGGTCCTGAGTTTGATCCTGGGTACTAAAAAAATTCAAGCGGTTACTAGACTGCTTGAAGAAAGAAATAAGTAGAATAGAGAAGAAAATATGAAGAAAGTCATAAGAATGAAGATATATATTCCATCATGCAAGGATGTTATATTACAAGGTTTTGCCCTACTGAGGTAGAAAAAGGAAAGATAATGGCAAAAATAGGAGGTACAAGGAGACTTCTGGGAAAATGGCAGAGTGGTAAGCAACTCAGCTTCTCCAAGATTTGGAATCCAGACACTGGAAAATACAAGTTAAGGAAGACAAGAAAGAAAAGAAAAGAGCAGTAGGTTCCCAGGAAACAGGAAGAATCTGACAGGAAAATTAAAACTTACAGATATTTTGAAGAGACAGAACACAATACAGAGAATGGAAGGGAAAATCTGCACTTTCTCCCTGGATCCCAGCTCATGGCTCATGAGAAAAGAAGACTGAATCTATATAAACAAAGTGAAATAAGGGCACTCCAGTGGGCTTCAGGGAAGAGCACAACATTGGAATGGACCTGTGGATCATGTGACCTGCAACAGCTGGTGAGTGACTCTAATCCAAGCAACAGCTATACCCCTAGAGAGAGTGTTTGATCAGTACCCATTCTGGGGAAGGGTTGACTCTTTGAGCTCAGGAGTCAGAGTAGCCCTGAGATGACTTCTATTCAGGGCTCCTAGGGTTATGTTCTCACAGTGACTGGATGAGAGAAAGGCACAGGAGGCGGCCATGGTCAGGGAGCCACAGATAGACTAGCAAGGGACCCCCTGAGGGCTACAAGCTAAAGAGCCCAGGCCTCAACCCCAGGGCCAGAGCCCAGGCTTAACCCTGAATTACTCTGGATTTGAAAGTTGCAGAATTGGCACCCTAACCTTAATCCTATGGCTGTTGATGTCTGCATCCAGCATGGACCTGGGGCCTGACACCTGGGGTCTGATGGCCTTCTGTAGCTATCAGCATGAGCAAGGGCACGTCTTGGCAGGGGCACTGCCTCACAATTGCAGATGATGGAAGAAAATGACACATTTAAAATCAGAGAAATTTCCTTTTTGTTTTTTCTTTGTTTTTATATTGGATTTGGCTTTTAATTTTTCTTTTTGTTTTTCCTCTTTTGAGATTGTGTGCATTGTTTCTACTTTTTGCTTTGTTTTTGATTTGTTCTTACTTTCTCTTCTTGTCTTTCCTCTTTTCTTCTTTGCCAGTTTATTGGGGCTTGGGAAATTTCCTTTTCTTCTGCTTCCTTGCTTATTCCTTTTGCTTTTCATATTTTTATTACTTTTTTTTCAGTAATGGGAATCGAACCCAGGACCTTGTGCTTACCAGGCAGGCATGACACCACTTAGCTAAATCCCCAGGCTTCCATTTTTATTGATTCCTCTTCTCCTTTTAAGTTTTTTCTCTCTTCTTTTTATACTGTATGCAATTGTTTTTTTCCCCTATTTTTATCTTGTTTCTCATCAATTTTTTCTCTTATCTTTACCTAATTCAATAAAGATCCTACTATTCCCCAATAAGATGCTTTGTATCACTTCTCTCTCCTTCTTCTCATATCATAGAGTATAAGGTTTCAAAGTTTTTCTCTTGCATTCCCCCATTCCCAAACCCTATATCTTCAGTAGTATAACCATAAGGTTTTGCTAATCTTTTCATAATTATCTCTGTAAAATTACTACTGTATTCTTTTTCTAAAATTAGCAAGGTTATAGCTGTTGCATTTAGTATACATTAGCTGTAAGCCAATACTTGGGTTTCCTTAATGTTTACATCATAATTGTGGATTTCTTCTCCAGGATTAAAGGCAATACACATTTGATTGTTATCATGTGTTAGCATTCAATTTGTTTTGGACAATATCCCTGTAGCTGATTTACTTGATAATCACAGGATCACATATTTGTCACTATTTCTTTGCAAACCAACACTCAAATTAAATCTGTGATATTAACGATAGTACAGTACATTCCCAGAGTGCTTGGTAGTTATGATAACTACAGTGCATGCTCTGCTCTCAAGTTAACCAAAGTGGTCCAATCTTGGGGCTGTGACAAAGGATTATAATCCTCCACAACAGCTCATCCAGCTATCTATCTACTGAAACCTCTACAAGCTGTGAGCTAAAATAAACCTTTCTCCCTTTAACTCATGGATATTGGGTATTTTGGCCCAGCAATGAAGAAGGAACTACAACAAGAATGAGGAGACAATGTAAAGAATGGGAAAAAAATAAGAACCAAGATACATCATGTACAGGTACAAGCACCCAATGATAAATGTAAACATATTGCATACCTAAAATGTACCAATAAAAGAATTTAAGCAAAAAATATATATATATATGTATATATAGTTTTAGAAACACTAGCCACAGCAGTCAAAAAAGGAAAAGGAAAAAAAGAAATAAAGATAGGAAAGGAAGAAGTTAAATTCTCATTATTGCTGATGATATGATACTCTACATAGAAGACCCAAAATCTCTGTCAAAAGAATTCTAGACTTAATTGACAGATTCAGTAGAGAAGCTGGATACAAGATCAACATTGAAAAATCAATAGCCTTCTCATACACAAATAACAGACACACTAAGAGAGAAGCTGCGGAAACAATCCCTTTCACAATAGCATCCCAAAAAATGAAATATCTAGGAATCAATCTAATGAAAAAAGCAAAAGACTTCTACATTGAGAACTACAGCACTCTGAAAAAAGAGATTGAAGAGGATATAAGAAAATGGAAAGACATCCCTTCTTCCTGGGTAGAAAGAACCAATATAGCGAGAATGGCCATACTTCCAAAACTGCTATACAGATGCAATGCAATTCCAATTGAAATCCCAACAGTATATTTCACAGAACAAGAGAAAACAATTCAAAAATACATTTGGAACCAAAAGAGACTTAGAATAGCAAAATCAATTCTAGGCAACAGAGACATGGCTGAGGTATTACAATCTCCAACTTGAAAGGATATTACAAAGCCACTGTGATAAAAACAGCACAGTACTGGCAAAGAAACAGACCTGAGGATCAGTAGAATAGATTAGAAGATGCAGAAACAACTCCAGGACATACTCAACTACCTCATTTTTGACAAAGGAGCTAAACATCCTCACTGGAGGAAAGATAGCCTCTTTAATAAATGGTGTTGGAAAAACCGGATTTCAACCTGCCAAAGATTAAAACTGGACTCCTATCTTTCACCATGCACTAAACTAAAATCAAAGTGGATTATAGATCTAAATATTAAAACAGAAACACTAAATTTTCTGGAAGATAGGTTAGGTAGAACTCTTGAAGACACAGGGATAGGAAAAGACTTTATGAACAAAACCTCAGTAGCACGGGAACTAGCACAAACAAGCAACAACTGAGATCTCATGTTATTAAAAAGTCTGCACTGCAAGAGAAACCACCAACAGAGCTAACAGACAACCAATAGTGTGGGAAACATTTTTTACCAGCTGTACCTCAGACAAAGGTCCACTATCTAGAATATATTTAAAAACTCAAGAAAATCAGTCACCCAAATATAAAGACCCAATTCAAAAATGGGTATCTGAAATGAACAGACATTTCTCTGACAAAGAAGTAAAAGCAGCAAACAAACATATGAAAACATGTTCAACATCACTGGTCATTGGAGAGATGCAGATGAAAACAATGCTGAGGTTCTGTCTCACTCCAGAAAGAATGGCTGCTATCATGAAATCAACCAATAACAAATGGTGGTGGGGTTTGGGGGAGAAAGGAACCCTTCTCCATTGTTGGTGGGAGTGCAGAGTGGTGCAACCACTGTGGAAATCAATGTGGAGATACCTTGAAAAACTAGGGTTAGAGGTTCCATTTCACTCAGCAATTTCCCTCTGGGTATCTTCCCAAAAGAATTAAAAGAATCATACCACAGTGATATATGCACACCCATATTTATAGTGGGACAGTTTGTAATAGCTAAAACTTGGAAACAGCCCAATTGTCCATCAACTGGAGACTGGATAAAGATGTTGTGTTTTTTTTTAATGAAATGAAGTACTACTCAGGCATACAGAATGAGAAATTAGAGACATTTATAGATAAGTGGATGCACATTGAGGCCATACTCTTAGTTGAAATAAGTAGGACATATGTGTAAATCTGGAATAGTTTCTCTGATGTGAAAAACTAAATGTGTAAATAAGAGTCAAAAAGTACAAATAATATTGTGAAATACGAAGAAAGTGTCTAAAGGAATAGGGGAAGTGAGAGGGAAAGGGGAAAGGAAAGAAGGAAAAAGAAAAAATATGGATACAAAGTCTTTGTAAATAGGGAAGGGTGGAGGGAGTGAAGGGAGGGCAAGTGAATGGGGAAAAACTAAGAACCAAGATACATCATGTAAAGGTACAAGATCCCAATGATGTATGTAACTGTATTGTGTACCTAAAATGCACCAACAAACTAAATGGACAAAAAAAAGAAAATGGAAAGACATCCGTTGCTCCTGGGTAGGAGGGATCAACATAGTGAAAATGGCCATACTTCCAAAACTGCTATATAGATTCAATGCAACCCAATTGAAATTCCAGCAGCATACTTCATAAACCTTGAGAAAACAATCCAAAAATTCATTTGGAACAAGAAGAGACCCAGAATAGCAAAAGCAATCCTAGGCAACAGAGACATGGTAGCGGGGATCACAACCCCCATCTTGAAACTATACTACAAAGCTACTGTGATAGAAACAGCATGGAACCGACAAAAAACGGACCTGAGGACCAATGGAACAGATTAGAAGATGCAGAAAAAACTCCAGACACACTCAGCCACCTCATCTTCAACAAAGGAGCCAAACAGCCTCACTGGAAGAAAGATAGCCTCTTTAATAAAAGGTGCTGGAAAAATTGGGTTTCAATTTGCCAAAGATGAAAATTGCACATATATCTCTCATCATGCACAAAAGTAAAATCGAAATAGATTAAAGATCTAAATATTAAAACAGAAACATAATCTCTATTGCTTCTTATTTTTCCCCATTCCACTGCCCTCCCTTCAACCCCTTCATCCCTCCCTATTTACAAAGACTTTGTTTCCATTTTTTCATTTTCTCATATTAATTCCATTCCCTTCTTTCCTTTCCCCTACCCCTCACACTTCCCCTTCCACTTTGCCCCTTTTCTTCCCTTTTCACATTATCTATTCTACCTTTTAGTCCTTATTTACACTTTCAGTTTCTCACATTAGAGAAACTATTTGGTATTTACATATGTGTTTCCTATTTATTTCACTTAAGAGTATTACCTCAATGTGCATCCATTTAGCAATAAATGTCTCTAATTTCTCATTTTTTATGGCTGTGTAGTACCCCATTTTTTTTAAACACATTTTCTTTATCTAGTCTCTAGTTGATGGGCATTTGGGCTGGTTCCAAGTTTTAGCTATTACAAACTGTGCTGCTATGAACATGGGGGCACATACATCACTGTGCTATGATCCTTTTAATACTTTGGATAAGATACCGAGCATGGGAATAGCTGGGTCAAATGGGACTTCCAGTCCTAGTTCTTTGAGGTATCTCCATGCTGATTTCCACAATAGTTGCACCAGGGAGTGTAGACTGGTGGACCAGTCAGTGGAGCAGTGTAACTCTTTTCTCACAGCCCCACCAGCATTTGTTATTGGTTGATTTCTTGATAGCAGCCATTGTTTCTGAAGTGAGGTGGAATCTCAGCCTTGTTTTCATTTGCATCTCTCGAATGACCAAGGATGCTGAACATTTTTTCATATGTTTATTTGCCATTTCTACTTCTTTGTCTGAGAAATGTCTGTTCATTTCAGATGCCCATTTTTGGATTGGGTCTTTAAATTTGGCAGGTCTGATTTTTTTAAGTTCTTTATACATTTGAGATAGTAGACCTCTGTCTGAGGGAGAGCTGGTGAAAATTTTTTCCCACTTTGTGGGTTGTCTCTTCTCATTGCTGGTGCTTTCTCTTGCTGTGCAGAAGCTTTTTAATAAGAAGAGATCCCACTTGTTGATTGTTTGTGCTAGTTCACAGGCAACTGAGGTTTTGTTCATAAAATCTGTTCCTACTCCAGTGTCTTCAAGATTTCTTCCTAAACTCTCTTCCACCCGGTTTAGTGTTTCTGTTTTAATATATTCATCTTTAGTTCAGTGCATGGTGAGAGACATAGGTCTAGTTTTAATCTTTGGCATGTTGAAACCCAATTTTTCCAGCACCATTTATTAAAGAGGCTATCTTTCTTCCAATGAGGCTGTTTGGCTCCCTTGTCAAAGATAAGGTGGCTAAGTGTGTCTAGAGTTGTTTCTGCATCTTCTAATCTGTTCCATTGGTCCTCAGGTCTGTTTCTTTGCTGATGCCATTCTGTTTTATCACAGTAGCTTTGTATTATGGTTTCAAATTGGGTGTTGTAATACCCCCTGCCACATCTCTGTTATCTAGCATTGCTTTTGCTATTCTGGGTGTCTTCTTGCTCCAATGAATTTTTGGATTGTTTTCTCAAGGTCTGTGAAGTATGCTGCTGGGATTTCAATTGGGGTTGCACTGAATCTATATAGCAGTTTTCACAGTATGTTCATTTTCACTACGTTCATCCCTCCTACCCAGGAGCAAGGGATGTCTTTCCATTTTCTAATATCGTCTTCAATCTCTCTTTTCAGAGTGCTATAGTTTTCAGAGAAGAGCTCTTTGATTTCTTATGTTCGGTTGATTCCTAGGTATTTCAGTTTTTTGGATGCTATTGTGAAAGGAATTATTTGCCCTATTTCTCTCTCAGTGAGTCTGTTGTTCATGTAGAAGAAAGCTATTGATTTTTGTGTGTTGACCTTTTATCCAGCTATTTACTGAATTTGGTTATTAAGTTTAGAAGACTTTTGGTGGAGTTTTGGGGTATTCTATATAGAATATCATATCATCTGCAAATACTGACAATTTGACTTCTTCATTTCCTATTTTTTTTCCTTTTATTTCTTTCTCTTGTCTACTTACTGTGGCTAATGTTTCCAAAACTGTATTAAACATCAGTGGTGATAGCAGACATCTTTGTTTTGTTCCTGATTTTAGTGTGAAGGATTTCAGTGTTTGACCATTTAGTATGATATTGGCTATTAGCTTTTCATAGATGGCTTTTCCAAGATTGAGGTAGACACAGTCTATTCCCATTTTTTGTAAGGTTTTTATCATAAATGCCTGTTGGATTTTGTCAAATGCTTTTTCTGCATCTATTGAGATGATCATATGGTTTTCGTCCTTGGCTCTATTGATATAGTGTATTATGTTTATTGATTTGCATATGTTGAACCATCCCTGCGTCCCTGTGATGAATCCCACTTGGTCATGGTGTATGATCTTTTTGATGATCTTCTGCATTCAAAAAAATGCCAGTATCTTACTAAGGATTTTTGCATCTATGTTCATTAGTGAGATTGGCCTATACTTCTCTTTTTCAGTTGAGTCTTTCTCTGCTTTGGGGATCAAGGTGATGATGCTTGCTTCCAGGAATGAATTCAGGAGTATTACTTCCCTTTCAATTTCATTAAAGAGTTTAAACAGTAGTGGCAGTAGTTCCTCTCTAAATATCTTGTAGAATTCAGCAGTGAAGCCATCAGGGCCTGGGCTTTTCTTAGTTGATAAGTTTTTAATGACGTTTTCCATTTCATTGGTTGATATTGGGTCATTTGGAATTTGTAGGTCTTCTTTGTACAAGTTTGGTAATTCATACATATGTAAGAATCTGTTCATTTCTTCTTTGTTTTCCATCTTATTGGCATATAAGTTCTCAAAGTAGGTATTGATGAACTTCTGGATTTCTACTGTGTCCATTGTAATTTCACCCTTTTCATTCATAATTGCATGGATTTGGGCCTTTTCTTTCCTTTTTCTGATAAGGCTGGCTAAGGGTTTTTCAATTTTGTTCATTCTTTCGAAGAACCAACTCTTGGCTTCATTGATTTTTTTGTTTTGTTCTCATTTTCCATTGCACTGATTTCTGCTCTGATCTTTATAATTTCCTCCCTTGTATGAGTTTTGGGTTTGTCCTGCTCTTCTTTTACTAGAAGCTTGATGTTCAGCATCAGGTTGTTTAATTGGGCTCATTCTGTTTTCCTAATATGCGTATTCACTGCTATGAATTTCCCTCATAAGACTGCTTTCATTGTGTCCCATAGATTCTGGTATGTTGTATCAGCATTGTCATTTAATTGAAAGAACTGTCTGATTTCTTCTTTGATTTCCTCTGTGACCCTTTGGTTATTCAGAAGTGTGTTGTACAATTTCCATATGTTTATGAAATTTTTGGAGTTTCTTTTGAAATTGATCTCCAATTTCATCACACTATGGTCTGATAATATACAGGGGATATCATCAGTTCCTTTGCACTTACCTAAATATGTTCTATGAGCAAGTATGTGGTTTATTTTGGAAAACGACCTGTGTGCAGCTGAAACAAATGTGTATTCTGATGTTGTGGGGTGGAACACTTTGTAAACATCTGTTAAGTTCATTTTTTCAAGAGTTTGTTTGAATTCTAGTATTTCCTTGCTTGTTTTTTGTCTAGTTGATCTATCTATTTGTGACAGGGGTGTATTGGGGTCCCCCACTACTATTGTATTAGTGCTTTATGATTTTTCATGTCCATTAGTATTTGTTTTATATAGTTGGGTGCACTAGAGTTGGGGCATAGATATTTGTGATTGTCATCTCTTCCTCTTGGATTGTTCCCATTACAAGGATGTAGTGTACTTCTTTGTCTCTCTTAATCAGTGTTGGTTTGAAATTCGCTTGATCTGAAAAGAGAATAGTTACTCCTGCTTTTTTTCTGGTTTCTGTCACATGGAGTATTGTTTTCCACCCTTTAACTTTCAGTCTATGAGTTTCCTTTTGAATTAAGTGTGTTTCTTGTATTCAGCATATTGTTGGATCTTGCTTCTTGACCCATTCTGCCAGTCTATTTCTTTTGTTGTTGTTTTTTTGGGTTTTTTTGGTACCGGGGCTCTAACTTGGGTCCTTGCACTTGCAAGGCAGGCTGCAGAACCACTGAGCTAAGTCCCCGGCCCCTAAGTCTATTTCTTTGATTGGTGAGTTAAGACCATAAACATTGATGGGACTAACTGATATGTATTGACTTATCATTGTCATGACTTCTTCTTTTTGTTGGTTTCTTCCCCCCTTGCTTTTAATTTCTTGTCTTGCCCAGTGGATTCATTTGGCTGGACTTTCTGCAGTTGTGATCCTTGTTGTTTTTTCCTAGGATTTTGTCGAAAATTTTTTGAAGTTCTGGTTTGGTACTCATGAAGATCCTAAGGTGCTCCTTGTCATGAAAGCATCTTATTTCTCCATCAATTTTGAAAGATAATTTTGCAGGGTACATCAATCTGGGTTGGAGGCTGTTTTCCTTTAGGGCTTGCAATAGGTCACTCCAAGCTCTTCTTCCATTGAGGGTGGGTGTTTCAAAGTCTGCTCTGATTCTGATGGGCTTTCCTTTATATGTGATTTGTTTCTTTTCTCTAATTGCTTGTAGACCTTTGTTCTTCTGTTGGGTTTCTGGAATCCTAACAATTATATGCGTATGTGCACATTTTTTGATCAAGGCTAGTTGGAGTCCTATATGCCTCACTGATCTGTATGTCAAGTTCTTTTCCCCTGCTTGGAAAGTTTTCTGCCATCACTTCTGTTAACAGTTCTAGATCTGAAATTCTGCCCTCACATTGGCTCATTCTGCTGGGTAGACTTTCAGTGGAGTTTTTGATCTCCTGGAATTCCCTTTGCATCTGTTTTATCGATTCCATTTGTCTCCTATGTTGGGATTCCATCATGTTCCTCAGCTCCTCTATTTCTTTTATCTGTGTCCTCTCTAGATTTATTAATCATTCTTGCACTATGTGCACAATCTCTGCTAGTATGTGAGAAATTATTTCTGATTTCATTTTTTCCAGATCCTATTTTGTTGCCAGCTCAGGGTGTCTAGGTGGTTGAGTATCAGAGTGCTCCATCTCGTTTCCCTTTGGGGTTGCTGTAGGTGCTCTGGAAGTCCGATTCTCAGGCTTGTTGATGTGTCTTCTCATATCGATGGGAGGGGGGTGCTGCTGATGAATGCACGGCTCACCTCCTCTGTACTGAGAACAGTGGTAAGTTGGCCTGGAAGCCTTCTTCTCTACACTGGGAGCTGTGGCACATTGACCTGGAAGCCTCTTCTGCACTGAGAGCTGTAGCATGTTGACCCAGAAGCCTCCTCTGTGCTGGGAGTGGTGGTAGGTTGGCCTGGAAGCCTCCTCTGCCTATTTTAAGTATTTGATCTTATTGGCTTCATTACTTCTAAGCCTCCTTCTTGCTCAGAGATAGCTAGAGGGCTAAAGTACTGATTCTTGAATCATTGATCTCCTCTCCCCAGGCCTCAACTCCCCTCCCTCCTCTGACGGTCAGCAATGGTCCTTCTTTATTTTCACCTGTGCTGGGGATGCAAGGAGGGACCCCACAGCCCAGTAGGATTCTCTGTCTTCTTAGATGGGGATAATTAATGTAAGGAGGCACATTCTGGCAATAGCCTGATAGATGACCACCTAGGTCGACTTAACACTTGTGGTTTAAGTTTGGATTTGATGGAAAATACGGCTCTAAAAGAATGCTTTTAAATGAATACTTTGTCTGGCTTCATGACAGCCTGGATCCTGCCCCACATTAGCAGTGATTGTCCTTCTGCACATAACAGAAGGTCTAACCTGAGTCATTAGTTAGGTGAGCTTCAGTTTCATTTACAGAAGTATTTCTGTTTCTTTTGGGTAAAGCGAGTTCAACTTCTGGTCACAACCAAAGGGCTGCAGGACACAAGAGAGGGCAAAAGATGTGCCAGTCAGAGCAACTAATCCAGTAGACTCACATCCTCTTAATCCTAATTTGTTGTCCCTAGTGACTAGGACCTCACAGGTGACCAAGGGATGCCTTGACTGGGGAGTACTTTAATAGGGAAAGCAGGAGGCACCTTCTTTCCCTTTGATGTTTTTTGAGAGCTCCCATCACCCCTTTAGAATTTGTCCTCAAAAACTGGGACTCCTTTGATCCTAGAACCTCATAAAACATTGACTGACCTTCCTTTGCACCCATGCCTGGCCCTTGCACCCTCTGAGAGACAAAGTTAAAAGAGGGCCTAGGCCTCATTTTCCAAGCTCGAAAACTATTCCTTCAGGATAAAGCTACCAGCTTGCAGAGCAGATTACGTCTCTACTTTGTAAGCCTTCTTTATGCTTCTCCAACCTTAATAACAAGGTACCCATACTGGGGTTCCTTGGACTCTCCCACTGTAATGTCTCTTTCCAATTGTATCAGACTGTCATGAGAAAGACAGTGGGCCTCACTGGGAACCACAAGGAGAACAGAGTAAGAGTTACTATGAGTACCTCAAATTTTCTCACTCCTTTTCCTGGCCAAATGAATACCCCAACTATTCAAGAATGTGGACAGGATCCTTGTTACAACTAAATGACACCAATAATCATATGTGGAGTTATCTCTCCCAGCGTTTGGGCCTTGTACTCAGTGAGACAGGACTTTACCTTGTCTCTAGGTTTTCTCTTTTCACACTCATCAACCAAAACATTACATAGCAAGGCCACCATAATCACGTCATTAAAGAAACCCCTCTGTACATAGATTACTGGTTTTCTGCAACCAGACATTCCTCCATAGGCCCCTGGTCACCACGGGACCACAGCATCTCCCTCACTGGCATAGGCTTATAGTCTACCTTTAAGTTTGCCTACAGGACAACCTCCCCCCACCCCCCAGCCAGTGTCCCCCACAAAAACTGGCCTCTATTTTCTCTGTGAGAAACTCATATTCTGCCCTTCTCATGGATGGGGAGATGTGCTGTTGCTCTAATCCAGGCTCCTGCCTAGAACAATCTGTCACTCAGTGCAGGTTCGGGAGATTTCTTAAGGGTTTATATCTCCCTCCTTAAATCCCTACAGGGGTGGCCTGGAACCTTATAGGACCTTACTGTCAATATCAGTATTGACACTCTTAGTACTCCTCTGCATTTTTGGACCCTATTCACTCAATCTCCTTGTTTGTTTCCTCTCACCTACAGCCTATTAACCTTCAGATGGTCAGATGGTCAGGCAGATGTCATCTTCCATGGAGATCCCACTTGACTTCTGTCACAGGCCATTAGACAAGTCCTCTAGAGGATGCCCCTGACTCTCCCACACCCTTCCCACTGCCCCTGTGCAGCTCAAGACAGACAGAGAAGTCTCTCTCCCTTTCCCCTCACAACAGTCCAGGTCACCACTTCAAAGGTTGGGGGTAACAGGAATTAGTGAGATAGGAGTTAGGATTCTATTAGGCAGTAAGGGTAGAGGCCCCAAAATCAAGTCTGTTGAATCATGACCTTTATGGGATTATATATAAAAACCTGCCAAATGTCCTTTGGCTGTGGAGGCCTCCCTAGGGCATGACCAGGCAGGCCACTGGTTTAATGGCTCATGAGGCCTTTTGTAAGCTCTGCATAAATTGGGCGCCCCTAAAATATGTAGTCTCTAGGGTAGAGATCATATTGTTTACACAATGGCCCGGGCTCACTTCCATATCCCTTAAAAATTCCTAGACAAAGAAGTCTTGTGGATACCCGGCTTAGGACCCCCTTCCTGACTAGGAGGAGCTTTACTTCCTTGCTTTTACAACTTTTAAATAAATTTCCTTGCACCTGTGTCCCCTGTCAACAATTTCATTCTTTGTCACAATGGGATATGACTCTGGCTTCCCAGTAACACTTCCAAGGTACTCCACTTTTTCCCTCTGCCTCCCACGCACTGATTGTCCTCAGAGCTGATGGCAGGGCAAGTAGCCTCACACAGCCTGTCTGGAAAGAAGGAGGATGGCCAGGTCCTGATGACCCCAGGCAACAACCTCAGACCCTGCCTGGCCCCACTGTCCACCAGTCTTTCCGGTGTCTTCCCATGTACAGGAAAATCCTTCAGAGAGTGCCAGGCCTGATAGATCTATGGCCCTCAGCCACTGTGTGGGGACCACAGCCCCAGTGAATTCTGATGTCCCTCCAAAGAGTGTGCACCTTTGTAGGATCTGTGGCTGGCCAGCCAGGCAAGAGGCTCTCCAGGCCTCCCTGGGATGGGGGTGAGGGGTGAGGGTTATAGAGACTCCTGGGGACATAGAAGCCTATAAAGAGGTCAAAGTGTGCACAGGAAGTTGCACCTGGTCTGTGTCCACTCATCCCACCAGCTTCACAGGACCAGCTTCACACATGGTTCCTAGACCTCTATGGTCCCCACCATCTCCACTGTCCCCCAGCAAGGACTTAGCGTGCAGAGGCAGCAGAGGCCATTCAGAGTTGATGGCCCTACATGTATACAGCCCATACTGGCCCTCACTGATCAGGAAGCCAGTCAACCTGGGACCTTTTGGCCACCTGACTCATCAGCAGAGCAGTTAGTAGAGGGCCTCAGCCTGCAGGATGATGGTCACCTGCTCATGAGTGCCAGGCCAAGGTCAACATCCGTGGGTATCAGCTGTGAGCCCAACACAGGAGCAAGGCTGGTAGCCATTGAGATCCTGCATGTTCCCATCTGGGCAAAGGGGACAAGTCAGCCCACTGCAGGCCTCATCTCTCACACATAAAATGTCTTCCACCCTCATGCCACAAAGCTGCCAAAGGAGAAGCAATGGCATTGCTTCGGCAGCAGGACCCTCAGGAGCAGCCAGGGAGACCACCAAGGCCGCAAACAGCATCATCACAACAGTTGAGCCCAGGAGGCAGAGGACAGGCCTTGTCCCCTGCAGAGCATATGTGTGTGCCCAGCGCAGGGCCCTCATCTGAGACCCTGTTGTGGCTCAGCCAACTTCCCAAGAACAGAGAGTAGGGGACTTCCAGGTCTGCAGGGCCTGGGGGTTCCCACCCCACTTTTAGTTGAGGGCACTGAGGCAGAGCTCCCTGCCCAGGCCTCACCTGGGCATAAAAATAACGATAATGGTAACAAAGATCTTGTCACCTGGAGCCATCAAGGCCCCGCACAGATGACTGCAGATGGAGATAGCTGTCCTGGCCACAGGAAGCCAGCAGAGAACCTCAGGTATCCCGGCCAGGGACCCCACACCAGGCGTGAGGATGAGGAGATGGGGCCTGAGGAGGCAGCGACCTGTGTTGCCCACCCGGAATGGACTGAGCACTGAGTCAGTGTGTGGCCATCACAGTCCTTTCCCGCGATGAGGCACAGGTAGATAAGAGCAGCCTGAGGCCAACGTGGAGAACTGGGCCTGTGAATCTCAGCTGTTCAGGGCTGGGCAAGACAAGGCTCAGAAAGGCAGGGTGGTAGGAGGCTGAGCTGGTCCAGGGGCCAGGAGAAGCATATCTCTGAGATACTGAATGGCAGTAAGGAGCTATCCTGTGCTGAATGTTACAGGAGCAGGCCAGAGCCCAGAGAAGGGATGACCTAGCAGGACTGAGTGAGGCTCAAAGGGCTGAGCTGAGCCAAGAGCATTTAGAAGAGTTGAACTGGGTAGACCGAGCTGAGCTGGCTGGGCTGGGCTGGGCTGAGCTAGATTGAGCTGGGCTGAGCTGAACTTGGCTTGGCTACACTGGACTGAGCTGAGCTGAGCTGGGCTGAGCTGGGCTGGGATCAGTTGGGCTCGGCTGGGCTGAGGTGGGCTGAACTAGCCTGGGATGGGTTGGGCTGGACTGAGCTGGGCTGGGCTGGACTGGGCTCAGTTGGGCTGGGCTAGGCTGGGCTGGGATGACTTGGACTGGGCTGGGCTGGGCTGAGCTGGCCTGAGTTGAACCAGGCTGAGCCAGACTAAGCTGGGCAGGTTGAGCTGGGCAGGTTGAGCTGGGCTGGGCTGGGCTATGCTGGGCTGAGCTGAGCTGGGCTGAGCTGGGCTGAGCTGGGCTGAGCTGGGCTGAGCTGGGCTAGGCTGGGCTGAACTGGGCTGAGTGGGACTGAGCTGGGCTGGGCTATACTGGGCTGGGCTGGGCTACGCTGTACTGAGCTGGGCAGAGCTGTGCTGAGCTGAGTTGGGGTGGACTGGACTGGCCTGGGCTAGGCTGAGCTGAGCTTAATTGGACTGAGCTGAGCTGAGCTGAGCTGAGTTGGGCTGGGCTGGGCTGGGCTGGGCTGGGAAGAGCTGGGCTGGCTGGGCTTGGATGGGAGGCAGTGTGCTGAGCTGGGTTGAACTGGGCTGAGCTGAGCTGACCTAAGCTGGATCGAGCTGAGCTGAGTTGGGCTGAGCTGGGCTGAGCTGGGCTGAACTAGGCTGGGATGGGATGGGCTGGACTGAGCTGGGCTGAACTGGGCTGAGTTGGCCTGAGCTGGGCTTAGCTGGACTGAGATGCCCTGAACTGACCTGGCTGAGCTGGGCTGAGCTGAGCTGGACTGAGCTGGGCTGAGCTGGGCTGAGCTGGGCTGGGCTGAGCTGAGCTGGGCTGAGCTGGGCTAAGCTGGGCTGGGCTGGACTGAGCTGGGCTGAGCTGGACTGAGCTGGACTGAGCTGGACTGAGCTGGGCTGAGCTGGACTGAGCTGGGCTTGGCTGAGCTGGGCTGAGCTGGGCTGGGCTGAGCTGGGCTGACCTGGGCTGAACTAGGCTGGGATGGGATGGGCTGGACTGAGCTGGGCTGAACTGGGCTGAGTTGGCCTGAGCTGGGCTTAGCTGGACTGAGATGCCCTGAACTGACCTGGCTGAGCTGGGCTGAGCTGAGCTAGGCTGATCTGGGCTGAGCTGGACTGAGCTGGGCTGAGCAGGGCTGAGCTGGGCTGAGCTGGGCTGGGCTGGACTGAGCTGGGCTGAGCTGGACTGATCTGGGCTGAGCTGGACTGAGCTGGGCTGGGCTGAGCTGGACTGAGCTGAGCTGGGCTGAGCTGGGCTGAGCTGGGCTGGGCTGAGCTGGGCTGAACTAGGCTGGGATGGGATGGGCTGGACTGAGCTGGGCTGAACTGGGCTGAGTTGGCCTGAGCTGGGCTTAGCTGGACTGAGATGCCTTGAACTGACCTGGCTGAGCTGGGCTGAGCTGGGCTGAGCTTAGCTGTACTGAGCTGGGCTGAGCTGAGCTGGACTGAGCTAGACTGAGCTGAGCTAGGCTGAGCTGGGCTGAGCTGGGCTGGGCTGAGCTGAGCTCGGCTGAGCTGGGCTGAGCTGGGCTGAGCTGGGCTGGGCTGAGCTGGGCTGGGCTGAGCTGGGCTGAGCTGGACTGAGCTGGGCTGGGCTGAGCTGGACTGAGCTGAGCTAGGCTGAGCTGAGCTGAGCTGGGCTGAGCTGGACTGAGCTGGGCTGAGCTGGGCTGGGCTGAGCTGGGCTGAGCTCGGCTGGACTGCACCTGACTAAGCTGGGCTGTGCTGAGCCTGATGGATAGAGATGTTTTCTATGCTGCCCATGTCTTTGCTCTGTAGTGATTTGCTGTTCTTACACCTGTGGGCCTGGACTCTGCTGGCTCCCCGGGATGGACAAGTCCAGCAAGTATTATCTTAGTGATATTGGGTTCTGTGCTTGGGGCCAGCAACTACCAAGAGGGAAGCCCCTTTTGGATCCAAGGCTACCAGAACCCTAGGCACAGAACTACCAACAGAACTACCGAGGTGGCAGAACCAGGTGACCTCTGACATCATTTTTGTTTCCATCCACATGGCATCAAAGCCAAATCTTGCTGCCTCCCACTGTGGCTGTAAGCAGGGGACAGCCCCATGGAGCCCTACCTGGTCAGACACAGGCTGGGCTGTGGGGAAACCAAGGCAAGATACCCGGATGTCTGTACACAGACCCCAACAGCCAACGGGGCAGGGGCCCAAGGCACCAGTGCTGGACATGACTATTACAAGCTCACAACAAATTTGGGGTGAGCAGGGCAGGGACTGTGGGTCCTGAGAGGGCTCTGCATCCCCAGTCCTATGGAACTACAGGTGGGGACAGAAGAAAACATACCATGACTCCTGGGTCTCAAGTCCCTGCCCTGTGAGGTCTCTGGTCGCTGTGCTGTGGGGTCCAGTGTGAAGTGGGACCAGCCTGGGGTCCCTGGTTCTCTGGTTCCCAGCCCCATAGGATCTCGGGTTGTAAGGGGTCAGTCTGGGATCCTGAGTCTCTGGTTCCTGGCTCTATGGCGTCTCCAGTGGGGATAGATCAGCCCAGGGTCTCGGGTCTCTGATCCCTGCCCTGTGGGGTCAGCCTAGGCCTCTAGGTCCCCAGCCCCCATGAGATCTCTAGGCCTGGGCTCCTGCCTGGGGAATGGCCCAATGCCCCTGCTCCCCAAGAGCCCATGTGCCAGGCCTTGAGGCTGAGGTCAAGAGCCCTCTTGGGTACCCTTGTGCCCAAGCCCGGCATGAGCACCATGATCACCCACCCAAACATCAACAGGGCCACCTGATGGTGTCCTGGGCCTAAAGCTCATGGGGAATGAAGTGGACCCAGAAAACTAGGACAGGGACAAGACAGGGCTGCCAGGCCTGAGGTGAAGCAGCATCTCCAGCACACACCCCACCCACCCCAGGCCTGGGCCCACCTGACCATCCCCTGTCCCACAGCCTCTCCCCAGGCACCCACCGTCTTCCCCTTGAGCTGCTGTAAGGACTCCAAGACACGGGGCTGTCTGGTCAAGGGCTACTTTCCGGAGCCAGTAACTGTGACCTGGGACACAGACTCGCAGAACATGACCATCATTCAGTTCCCCGCCATCAGCTTCAACTCCAGCTTCCTGGTCACCACCAGCCAGGTGACAGTGTCGGGAGCATTGCCTAAGCAGCTCATTTGCAAGGTGCAGCACCCTGCATCTAACACCATCCGTATGGAGACAGTCCCAGGTGAGCAGGCAGCTGGCCAGGACAGGTGCTCCTAGAACACCCCACTCAGGGACAGAGGGTGGGGCCCTGGGTGGGCCTGGGCTCGGGAGGAGGATGAATACTTACACTTACACTGCCCACCTCTCCCTTAGCTTGCCTCTCCCACTCCACCCGGCCCACTGTGAAGCTGCTCCACTCCTCCTGCAACCAAAACAAGTTCCAGCCCACCATCCAGCTCCTCTGCCTCATTTCTGACTACACCCCTGGGGATCTCCAAGTCACCTGGCTGAAGGATGGGCAGCAGATTGACAAAAAGTTCACAGAGAACAGTGTACACAGGCAGGATGGCAAGCTGGCCTCCACCCAAATAGAGCTCAACATCACCCAGACTGACTGGGCGTCTGCAAGCACTTTCACCTGCCAGGTCTCCTCCCAAGGCCTGACCTTCAAGGCCCACACTCGGAAGTGCACAGGTCGGGCCCCCTCACCCTGACGCCTAGACATGGGGGCAGGGAGGCTTGAGGGGATGGCAGGGTCTCACGCAGCTCCTCCCCAAACACAGATGACGAAGAGCCTCGAGGCGTGGGTGCCTACCTGATCCCACCCAGCCCCCTGGACCTGTACGTCCACAAGGCGCCCAAGCTCACCTGCCTGGTGGTGGACCTGGAGAACAAAAACAGAGTCACCGTGAAGTGGACCCGGGAGAGCGGGCGGCCCGTGAGCCCTGACCCTTGGACGGCCAAGACGCAGTACAACACCACAGTCAGCATCACATCCACCCTGCCCGTGGACGCCCAGGACTGGATTGACGGCGAGAGTTACAAGTGCACCGTGACCCACCCTGACCTGCCCAAGCCCGTTGTTCGGTCCATCACCAAGGCCACTGGTGAGCCACAGGCTGGAGGTCGTGGGCGGGCCACCCTGGGAGTCAGAGAAGCCACAGCCTGGCTGACCCTCACCTCTCCACAGGCACACGCGTGAAGCCCAAGGTGTATGTGTTCCGGCCACCAGAGGAGGGGTCAGAGCAGGGCCCAGAGACCCAGGGCATACTCTCCCTCACCTGCCTGGCCCAGAACTTCTTCCCCGCAGACATCTCAGTTCTGTGGCTGCAAAATGGGGTGGAGCTGCCCAACAACCAGTACAGCACCACAGCCCCCATCCAGATCAAAGGCTCCTCTCCCTCCTTCTTCATCTTCAGCCGCCTGGAGGTCACATCGGCTGACTGGGTGCAGAACAAGAAATTCACCTGCCGTGTGGTCCATGAAGCTCTGCCCAACTCTCGGTTCTTAGACAAAAATGTGTCCAAGGACCCTGGTAAATGAAGCCTCCCTGCCTCCCCATGCTCCAGCCATCAAGGGTGCCTCTGTTCCCTGTTGTAACAGCAGGAAGCCCCCCAATAAACACTTGGTGCCCTCTTCAAGCCCTGAAAGCCCATTCGTAGGGAAGGCAGGGCTATGGAATCCGGTATCTTGCACAGAGAAAGGGACCCCGCAAGGAAGAGAGGAGGGGGCCGGGGCTGAGCTGTGGTTCATCCATCTGCCTGTTTGTCAACAGCAGCCAATGGGGCCCAGCATGGCTCCCCACCCTCCCAGCCACCCCACTACAGCCCCCGCCCCTCCAAGGCTTTCAGAGAGCCAGAAGGGGAGGGTGCAGGGCAAGCCAGAGCGGGAGGCCCCGCCCTTTCCAGGACAAGCCCTGAACCCAGGTGTCCCTTCCAGAAGCGCCCCAGCCCCACGCAAGTGCACACACTCGGGACCCAGACGCCCTCTGCGAACCCATCACTCCAGTCCTGACCACCCACCCCATTAGGAGCCATGCCAGGCCTCAGCAGCACCAGTGCCCCCAGGCTTGCTATCCATCCCTACCCCGCCTGCATCCACCCCAAAGGGGCACCAGCCTCACAGCCCCCACAGAGTTGGGCACACTCAGGCCTTGCAGGTACACTGAGCCATGTGACCTCCCCAACATGCCATGCACTGCCACAACACACGATCTCAGGCTCCCCGTGGGATGACAGACCTCACAACTCATGTGTGGCCAGAGCTGGTCCAAAATGAAAGCCTTGGTAGCCCCAGACAGGAACCTAGAAGCCCCCACACAGGCTCCTCCTGTGGCTCTAACCTCCCCAGCCCACTGTTGGCTGTTCCCCAAGGAAGACAGACATGGACATCCAGGGACATGGATGCACACATGCACACACACAGAGACACATTCACACAAGATGCACCCTTGGGTCCTCCTACTCCCACACCAGCACTGGAGGATAAAGGTTGGAGCCAGGTCTCACCCACCCAGGCTCCCACAGCACACATACACCTGGCCCATAGACCCTGACTAAGACCCAACACCCATGCCCAGCTGTACACACACTGAGCACAAAGCACCCACCACACCCGTGCAGAGCTGGGCCTCCAGAACCAGGGAAGACATGGAACTCTGAGTCAGAGAGGTTACAGATGCCTAAATTCATCCGCAGAGCAGCAGGCCCATTAGCCCAGCACCCCAGGCTGTCCCTAGCCCCAGGCCAAGGAGACAGAGGCCAGCCAGCATGCACACAGGTGGCTAGAGGCTACAGGCAGCAAGGGAAGCTGGCAAAGGCAGAGGGTCAGGTCACCAGAGGCCAGGCCAGGACCTGTCTTGAATCTTCCTTGCCTGGCCCCAGAGTCTATGAAGCGAAGCCAGCCCCAGAGACCCATTACCCAGGCTCCCAGACCAGGCTGCCTGCACTCAGAGCCCATCATGAGACCCAAATTATCAGTCAGCAGGGCTGACTAATGCCAAGATAGAGCAGAGGAAGACAAATAAGCAAGGCTACCATGGGACCCAGTGTCGGGTCAGGGAACAGAGAGGTCTGGGCAGGAAAGGGGAGAGGCCCCTGACTATGTGGGGGACTTGGACCCCAGCCTGCAGGGCTGGCCAGGGAGCCTACACCCTGGGCCTCAATAGGGGAGCCTGAGACCAGCAGGCTCTGCCACTGCCTGTTGTCACCCAGTCTCTGGGAGGGCTGACTGGCCGCTCCTCCTAGAGCTGGACCTCCAGGACCTGTGCACCGAGGAGGCAGAGAGCCAGGAGCTGGAGGGGCTATGGACCAGCACCTACGCCTTCATCTCCCTGTTCCTGCTCAGTGTGAGCTACAGCGCCACTGTCACTGTTCTCAAGGTATGTGGGTGCTGGGCAGGCTGGGGGCCAGGGGGCCACTTAACTATGCCTTCATGCACACCTTCCCCCAGGTGAAGTGGGTCTTGGCCGCCATGCTGCAGAGCACACCCCAGACCCTCCACGACTACATCAACATCCTGCAGCCCGGGGCCTAGGCTGGGAGCAGCACCCACACATGCACCAGGCTCCAGAAGGCTCCAGCTCAGCCCAAGGTCAAGGTTGGGGGCTGCCAGGCACAACCCCCTCCTCTGAGACAGCCCTGTCTCTCCAGAAGATCAGGCATGGCCAGATCCATAGGCACTGACACCACTCCCTGAAGGTGTGGACGGAACAACTACAAACACACATAAAGACCTGGGGCCCATGGCCCAGCCAGCACCCAGAGTCCAGCCACCCCAACAAGCAGTGGCTGATTCCAGACACAGTGTGGCCCCTCCTGCCCGCATTCCTCCATCATGAGGCACAGACACTTCTTGCAAGGGTGAAGCTGCAGGACCACTCAGAGCCTGGGCTGGGGAGGGTCTCTAGGACCAGAGAAGGGCCCTACCAATGGGACACAGCCTCACTGACCTCCACACCTGACCCAAGCACCTTGTTCCCATCTCTGGGTTTCTTAATAAACTTCCTGTCTACACCCACGGCCTAAGAGTGCTTTGAGGAGGTCTATGGTGTGTAGGTTGGGGTGATAGGAGGTAGGCCCCTGAGGATGCAGACAAAGGCCACTGCTTCCTGTGAGAGCCCCTTCTACACCCAGAGTCTCCTACCAGCCAGCCTGATGTCCTGACAGCTGAGCACTGACACACACGTGAGCAAGAGCCATCTGGAGCTGGCCACCACCACCTTGTGAGGAATCCTGATGGTCTGGGGAAAGCACAGGAGCAGGAGACACCAGCCAGGGAGGACTGTGGTGGGCCTGGGGCTACCCCTCATGGGAGAGACGTGGCTACAGGTCTCTAGGAACCCAGCGAAAGTCGGGAAAGGGGTGCCCATGAGCACCCCAACCAAGGGCAGGATGCTCCGCATTAAAAGGTGCTGGAGAACCAACAGAAACAAAGAAAGGTGAAAACAGATCCTTTCTGCAAAGGAAAATCTCAGGATCCATCAACTTGAAGGAAAGTTTCAATGATTAGAAAACTTACAGCAAAGAGATAGGGCAGCCCTCCTAGGCCCCGGCTGAGAGAGGGAATAATTAAGACCATTTTGGAGACCAATGGGTCAAAAGTCCTTGATAACTCCTTACAGCGGTCCTACCAGGAGACAACATTGGTGCGCTAGATCCAGCACCAGAGGGACTCTGACACAGAACAAGAATAGAAAGGAGACCAGGGCCGGGCCACAGCCCTGCCCCACCCAGGCCTAGCCTGTTCCCTGCCTCACAGCCAAGCTCCAGACATAGCCAGGCACCCACCACAAAGGTGAGGAGCTTGGGCCCCCTTGGGGGAGAGGGCACCCAGGGCCAGACAATGAGAAGCTGGGCCAGAGGCTCTAAGCTGGTCTGGACAGAGCAGGGGGCTTCTCGGGGCACACCAAAGGCCAAGGCCTCTGCTGAGCTCTCCTCACACCCAGACACACACTGGGGACACAGTCACACTCACACTCACACATGCACACACACAGCCAGGCCCAAACCTGCCCCACCATAGCCAAGGACTCCAGAGGCCTCAGCTCCCTCCTCCTGGCCTCCTCCTGTCTTCTGGCTCAGATGCCCCTGAGGGCAGAGCTGGGGTTTGCTTCTCCAACCAGCACTCTAGACTATGAGCCCCATTGACCTAGAACTCGGGCATCCAGCACTTGGCCTGCTGGACCCAGAATCCCAGGCACCATCACCCAGGAACAAGCTCCATCTCCCCTCAGCCTGGAGTGGTTTTCATGGTCTGCTCCTTCAGAGCCCAGGGAAATGTCCCACGTCCAGGCAGCTGGGCTCCAGAAGCTGCTCAAACACCGCTCCCTGGCCCTCTGCATGCCTCGGCCTCCCAGGGCAAGAGGATGCCTTCTGGGTCCCCCACCCCACCTCTCCTCCTCTATACTCTCCTGTTGACCCACCATGGTGGGCTGAGTAGCAGTCCCAAAAGACAGCCATGTCTGAAGCCCTGAATGTGGCCTTGTTTGGAAAAGGGGTCTGTGACACATCATGTAAATGCACAGATGAGAATGGATTTAAGATGAGGCTAGTGACAAATGTCCTTAGATGAGATAGGAGAGGAACAGAAAGCCAAGATAGGGAGGCACAAGTGTCAGCAAACACATTCCACTGCCACTTGAAGCTGGCAGAGTCGAACCCTGACCAGTGGGGCCAGGGAAAGCTGTCACAGGGACTCTGCCAAAACCATGACATTGCAAGAACCTGCCACTCCTGCATAAAAATGACTTCTGTGAAGATGCCTGCCCTCCAGCTGCTTGTCCAGTCTGTGGCCAAGGATGGCAGCTCCCAACCACTGTGCCTTCACCCCAGCCTACAGTTTGCTGTGGTGCATGCAGCTGCAAGGCAGGGTACTCCTGCTTGTCCTTGCAAGGGCTCTGCTGCTGATGCTATAGTTGACAAAGCCAAAGCTCAAAGGCACAGTGGGAGGGGGAGGTTCAGGAAGGGCCCAGGTCACAGGTGCAGCCCTGTGATGGAAACTATCCTTGGAAAGGGACCCAGCCAACTCACCCTCCTTCCACCCTGTGGCACCATCTAGGAGCCAAGAAGGGGCTCTTCCGTGAAAGACCAATCCAGTGTCCTGACCATATGCTTTCAAACTCCAAAACCATGGGAGTGAAGGTTTATGGATGAAGCCACTCATGCTGTGGCATATTTGCTACAGGAGCCAGAAAGGAAAGACCTGTAACCACCGCCTACCCTCGCTGACTGCTGTGAGAGTTAGGTTGCTAGAACTCCAGAGGTCTCTCGAGCCAGGCCAAGTGACTTCCCCAGCTGCAGCCTCCTGCTCACCCTCCCCACCTCCCCACTCCTACCCCTGCACACAGCCACGGGCCTTCCATTCATTCACCCAACACACTCCAGGACCTGCTACAGCCACTGTGAGTGTCCCAGCCCCATCCAGCACCCAGGAAGAGCTGATATCCTCACCCCAGGGCCCAGCCTATTGGCAGAACATCCCAATCCCACTGCTAGCGAGCCACCTGTCCCTGCTGACAGCACTCTGCCCAGCAAGCACCGTCCAGTCTCTGCCTGCACGCGTTCGCACAGCCTTGCTGTGGGTGATGGACGCTGACCTACACAAAGCTCTGCTGCCCAAATAGGGGCAGCTGATGAAGAGGACCATGGGGCAGGGGACAAGTGGAGTGCATGGAAGCAGGCAAAGGATGACAGGTGGCCCAGGCAGGCTGGATGGAGACCCACAGTGAGAAGCCTGGCAGGGAGTTAGCACAGGGCAGTCAGCAGCTTGGTCCTAACCTGCAGCCTCTCTGGCTGGGCTCCACTCCCGGCCAGCCTTGCCCCCAGAGTCCCGACTGGCAGCCTTGGCCTCTCCTCCAGCCCTGGCTTGCCTCTCTGCCTCTCCACCTGTGTCAGAGTCTCTGAGCTCTTAACTGTGTCTATTTCCATCTCCTTAACCAGCCCCCATTCCAATCCTGGAGCTGTCCATGTGAAGCCCTGATCCCCCCAAGGCCCATGGGGTCCCACAGCCCAGGCCACACACACCTGTCCCCACCGCAGCCAGACCACAGACCAGACATGACATGGAGGCAAATGGCTGGGTTGTGCATGTGGGGCAGGAAGTGGGCAAGTGACCACGTCTGGGGCCAGACAGTCAAGCAGCCCCTCCCACCTGAACCCCCTCATCCACCCCGGCCCAAGCCAGAGCATGGCAGGGGCCACTGAGGCCACAAGGTCATCCACAGTCAGGCCTCTGGGGCAGCGGGCAACAGCCATGACAAGGGCCTGCAGCACAGGCCACCTGGCTGCAGGAGGCCTGGTCCCTCCAGCAGATGCCACTCACCACATGAGCAGGTGGGTCCCGAGCCCGCTGGCCCCTCTGAACACTGAGAGGTCAGCAGGGCCAGGGGAGGCAGGGCACTGCAGGGAGTAGAGGATACAGTTCAGAGACGGATACTAAGTGGGAGGAGAGAGGGAGACCACAGAGGACACTGGCCAGGACAGGAGCAAAGCAAGAGCAAGCTGCCACTAAGTCCAGTGGAGCAGAGGAAGCAGGATGAAATGGGGCTTCCTGAAGCAACAAGGAACAGCACATGCAGCCCAGCTTGGCAGAGGGACTGGAGGACAGCAAGGGCAGCTCCCCCACAGCTATGTGTGCTGGCTAGGAGACCAGGCCAAGCTGAGCAGGGTTGAGCTGAGCTCAGATGGCAGATGCAGTTCACCTGAGCTGAGTTTGGCTGGGTGGAAAAGGGCGAAGCTGAATTGAGCAGAACAGGGCCAGGCTGAGGTAGAGGAGAGCAGAACAAAGCAGGGCTGGGCTGGGCCGGGCTGAGGAGAGTTGAATTAGGCTGAGCAGGGCCAACAGGGCAGGGCTGGGCTGGGCTGAGCTGAGCTGAGCTAAGCTGTGCTGAACTGAGTTGGACTGAGAAGAACCACACAAAGCTGAGATGGACAGAGCTAGCCTGAGTTGAGTTGCACTGAGCAGGACCAACAGGGCTGGGCTGGGCTGAGGAGAGTTGAATTGGGCTGAGCAGAACCAACAGGGCTGGGCTGGGCTGGGCTGATCTGAGCAGAGCTAAGCTGAGTTGGGCTAAGCTGGGCTGAGCAGAACCAAGCAAGGCTGAGCTGGGCTGAGCTGCGCTGTACTGATCTTGGCTGAGATGGGCAGAGCTAAGCTGAGTTGAGTTGTGCTGAACAGGACCAACAGGGAGGACTGGGCTGAGCTGAGCAGACCTAAACTGAGCTGGGCTGAGCTGGGCTGAGCAGGAACAAGAGGGCTGAGCTGGGCTGAGCTGAACTGGGCTAAGCAGAGCCAAGCAGAGCTGAGCTTGGCTGAGCTGGTCTTGGCTGAGCTGAGTTTGGCTGAGCTGTGCTCGGCTGAGCAGAGCTAGGCTGAGCAGAGCTGGGCTGAGCAGAACCAAGCAGGGCTGGGCTGAACTGAGTTGGACCAAGAGGGCTGAGCTGGTCCAAGCAGGACTAACTAGGGCTGAGCTGAGCTAGGCTAAGCAGAACCAAGCAGGGTTAGGCTGGGCTGAGCTGAGCAGAGCTAAGCTGGGCTGAAGTGAGCTGAACTGAGCAGAACCAAGATGGCTCAGCTAGGCTGGTCCAACCAGGGCTGAGCTGGGCTGAACTGACTCAGCTAAGCGGAACCAAGCAGGGCTGAGCTGAACTAAGTTGAACTGGGCTGAGTTGGGCTGAGGAGAACCAAGCAGGGCTGAGCTTGAACTGAGCTGAGCTGAGCTGGGCTGAGTTGAGCTGGACTGAACATGACCAAGCAGGGCTGGCCTGGGCAGGGCTGAGCAAGACCAAAGCAGGGCTGTGTTGAGCTGAATTGAAATGGGCTAATGAGGACAAACAGGGCTGAACTGAGCTGGGCTGAACTGAGCTGGCTGAGCAGGACCAACAGGCCTGGGCTGGGCTGAGCTGAGCAGAGATAAGCGGAGCTGAGCTGAGCTGGGCTGAGCAGGACCAAGCAGGGCTGGGCTGAGCTGGTCTATATTGGGCTAAACTGATCTAGACTGCATCAGGCTAAGCTATGTAAACCAAGCTGAACTGAGCCCTGCTAGAAGAGCAAGGGTGAAGTGAGCTGTAAAGAACTGAGCTGAGCTGGGCTGGGATAACTGGGCTACACTGGGAGTCTTGGCAGAACAGAGTGACCTGAGCTGGGCTGAACTAGGCTATGCAGGTGTCTGAGAAGAACAGGGCCTAGTTGGGCCACTCTGGGTAGCTGTGCTGATCTGACTAAGCCCATCTGGCAGAGTTGAGCTGGCCTGGTCTAGTCTGCACTGGACAGCTGTCCTGGTCTGGGCTTGCCTGAGTGGAGCCAGGCTGTCAATGAAAGGGCTGAGCTGCACACTGGAGATCGAGAGCCTCTGGGCCCAGCTGATTGTATCCCCATGGGTGTATTGTGCCATGAAGCCCAGTGGGCCTCCACAATGCTGACCTCCCTCTGCCCATTGCCCTGATGGAATGTCCCACATGCCAGTGGGCAGTGCACCCTGAGTCCCCAGCCCTGTCCCTGCAGGAGCACTGTTGTACACATGGGCTCTGGCCTTGGGACCCATCAAAGCCATGGGTGCTGGCTGCTGCCTGAGGGTGGAGTCATGGTGCAGTGGGCGATAGGCCTGGGCCCTACAAGGCATGTGTGAAGTGGATCACCAATGAAGTTGGCTCCACAGTGCAACCATCACCCCAAGCCAGCCCTTCCCACCCCACTCCTACAGCCTTCTAGCTCAGGCTCTTCAGCTCCTGCCTGGGCACCAGGATGCTCAGTGGCCTAGCAGGGTTTGCTAGGTCTGGCTCCCCATTCACGCAGAGGCCCTGTCTGAAACATCTGACCAGATCTCATCCAAAGGCTGTCTGAGGGTCATGTTCAGATCCCAGGTAGCAAGGACAGGCTGGCCAGCTCTACCCCCAGGCCATGGCCCCAGTGCGACCAGAACAGTCACCGGGCATTCGTGGGCCAGGTTCCTCCACCATAAGGAGTGGCAACATGGTCCTGACCTCTCTGTGCCCATCTCACAGTGTGTTCCATGTTCCAGAGCCCATGACTTCCCCCAGCATCTTCCCACTGAGCCTCCCACGGTGCCAGTCCAGAGATCCTGTGGTCCTCGGCTGCCTGATCAAGGATTTCTTCCCCCCGGGACCTGTGAGCGTGACCTGGAGCAAGCCTGGGGAACAAGTGATCATCATAAACTTCCCACCTTCCCTGACTGAGGAGGGGAGCCAATACATCATAACCAGCCTGCTGAGCCTGCCAGCCGCCGAGTGCCCAGAGGACGCAAACATCACATGCACCGTGCAACATGCCACAAATGACCCCATAGAAGTGGTCGTGCCATGCTTAGGTGAGAGGGTGAGCTGGGGTGGACCACCCCTCCTGCACCTGTGTCCTCCTCTAGGCGGCTTAGAGTCAAAGGCGGACTGCCTGGCTCAGCCCAGGAGTGGACACAGAGAGCCCAGGAGGGGCCCAGATGGGCAAGGAAGGAGCAAGAGGGGGGAAATTACCTGCCAGGCCCTCTCTCACTAATACCAACTCCTACAGGTCCACCATGGTGTAAATGCTGCCGGCCCAGACTGTCACTGCAGGGGCCAGCCCTTAAGGACCTGCTCCTGGGCTCTGAGGCCTACCTCACATGCACACTGAGCGGCCTGAAGAGCAGCCAGGGGGCCACCTTCACCTGGGAGTCCACAGACGGGAAGACCCCCATCCAGAAGCGTGCTGAGCATGACCACTGTGGCTGCTGCAGCGTCTCCAGTGTGCTGCCTGTCTGTGCCGAACTCTGGAACAGTGGGCAGAACTTCACCTGCACGGCCACCCACCCTGACTTAAAAGGCAACAAGACAGAAACCATCACAAAGCCTAAAGGTGGGTCCAGCCCCCACTCCTGCTCCCACACCACTTTACAGAGGGAAACTGAGGCTGGCTCAGGGGTCAGGGTTCAGTGGGGTACTCTTTGCTCCCTGCCTAGCCCCTGACCCAGCTCTCTGCCCCACAGAGAACTTCCAGCCCCAGGTCCATCTGCTGCCGCCGCCGTCGGAAGAGCTGGCTCTGAACGAGCTGGTGTCACTGACATGTCTGGTGCGGGGCTTCAGCCCTAAGGACGTGCTGGTGCGCTGGCTGCATGGGAGCCAAGAGCTGCCCCGCAGCAGCTACCTGGTGTGGTGTACCCTGGAGGAGCCCAACGAGGGTGCTACCACCTATGCTGTGACCAGTGTGCTGCGCGTGAAAGCCGAGGAATGGAAGCAGGGGGACAACTTCTCTTGCACGGTGGGCCACCAGTCCCTGCCCCTGCTCTTCACCCAGAAGACCATCGACCACCACTCGGGTAAACCCACCCATGTCAACGTGTCTGTGATCATGTCGGAGGCAGATGGCACTTGCTATTGAGCCTCCCTGCCCACCCTGCCCTTTCAATAAACACCATGCTCACCCACTACAGCCCACACTTCCATCTGGCGCCTGTCTGCCTGTCCATCCATCCTCCGGGTGTGCAGCACAGAGGGAAGGGCCAGGCCAGGAGGAAAGGACAAGCCCTGCCCCAGTCGCTGGGGCCCTGGACTCCAATGTGTGCACCAGTGTGCATGTGCCTGAGAGTGAGTGTGCATGTATGTGTGCCATGGGCACTTGTGTGTGCCTGTGTGTGTGTGTGTGCTGTGTACATTTGTGTGTGCCTATGCGTGTGAGTCTATGTGCATGCCTGTGAGCCTGTACCTGTGATGTGTGTGTATGTACCTGTGTCTGTGAATGTGTATACATGGGCCTGTGAGTGTGCACGAGCCTGTGAGTGTGCAGTGCACAAGGACTCAGGCCCAGCCCGGTGTGAAATCTGAGATTGGCAGAGTCTCTGAAGTGGGCACAGGCCACAGGGGGCCCTGAGAGCAGTGCAGTCATGGGAAATGGCAGCTGGTAAAGTAGTGTGTATGACTGGGGTTGCCATGGCTTCAGCCAGGGAGGCCAACAAAGGGCAGACAGGAGCAGGAAACCCAGACAAGGTTGTGCCATTTGCAGTGGGTTGGAGGAGGGGGGCAAGAGAATGAGAGCTGATTCCAGGGACAGCCCCCAGGGCAGGCACCTCCCCTCCCTGGGTCAGCTCTGGGCAACAACACAGCTACATGGGATAGCCACTGAGTCAGGGGGGCCACCTGGGTGGACATGGACCCTGATAACACACTACTCATCACCTCCACAAGGGCACACGTGCACACATTCGCACACTCACACATGTCTGAGCCTTGCAGGTGCAGCAAGTGCACTGCCCACACCCAGCTCTAGGAAAGCAGGGGAGTCCCCTCCCAGCCCCGGGGTTTCTCACGTCCAGCCTCACTATGCCCAGCCTCCCTAGATATCCAAACACCCCTCCCAGGCAGCCCCTGCACCCAAAGCTCAAGTTGCCCATACCTCCCCACCGCCCAAAGCCTAAGTGTGACTCAAACCACAGACAGGCAGGGGCAGGCTGGGGAGGAGTCAGGAGTAGGCCAGGGAGACTGTTCCAAATGGAGCTCTGTGGGTCTCTAGCTCTGCTGGGCCCCAAAAGCATGAAGAGAACAGTCCACAAGCCCTGTGGGGATACCTGGCACCCAGATGTCCACAAGGGGGCAGCGGGGCCTCTGAGCTTGCCTCTGGGCCTTCCCAGGGGACTTGGCTCCTAGCAGCTTCTCTCTGTTCTCAAGCCAAGGTGGAGGGGACGCCATACATTCACCCTTGACACTCTTACCCCATCACCAGAGGGAAACAGAGAAAGCAAAGGGCCAATTGGGAAATCTTGCTTCAAAGAACCAGGACCTGTCCCAAAGGAGAAACTTGTCTAGAGAGAGGGGAAAGAGGAAGAATCAAGAAATGGAGTGCTGAACCAGCAGGTGGAGAGCAGAGCTGATAGGAGGATGGATCACAACACATATGATGAGTGGAAGGTTGCATGGGTAGACAGATGAGTGGGTGGGTAGGGGGAAGATGGATGGATGGATGGATAGATGGATGGGCAGGTAGATGGTCAGATGGGTGTAGAGCGGGTGAATGATAGTTGACGGGAAGAATGGATCCATGCATGAATGGATGAATGGAAAGATAGAGGGAAAAAAATGGCTGGGTAGAACAGCACATGACCAGTAGGTACAACTCCCAATTAACATGGAAAATCTATGTCTGAAGTCTGTGTTGATAGCCTTCACCTGGCCCTCTTTGCTGACTCCTCAGCCACATTTTCAGGAAAGGTAACAGAGGCTTCTGGCCACACTCATCCAGCCCTTGGCTCAATGACCCAGGACTCTTTGGTCCAGTTCTCCCTGAGGGCTTATCTGGTCCTTCTCTGCCCCAGGACCCAAACCAGGGCTGGCCCTAGTACCAGGCCTTGGTGAGAACTTGCCACATATCTGGACAAGGCTGAAACCCAGGCGGCCTTGGGCTGCCACTCTCCTTGGATGCTCAAAGACATTTCCCACCTTCCTGCCCTGCCAGGTCTCTCTCTAAGGGCCCCTGAAGGATGGGTCCTGGGAGCATCTCAAGAGCTGCAAGGGTTCCAGGCTCCTACCTCCTACTCTTCATCCTCTCTGGCCTCTCAGACTTCTGAGAGCTAACCCTACTGCCACAGTCCCCAGACCCCAAGATGGAGTGGGAGGGGCAGTGCCTTCTGGGTCTCTACCCACATGGGTCCTCTATGTCTTCCAGAATGGAGAGAGCTGCTTCCCTGGGTGGTACTGGACCAGCCACAGGACGTCCTGGAGGAGGACATCCCAGGTGACAGCCTGTGGCCCACCACTGTCACCCTCCTCACCCTCTTCCTGCTGAGCCTCTTCTACAGCACAGCATTGACAGTGACTATTGTGAGGGTCCAACCTGGCAGCAAAGAAGGTCCCCAATACTGAGCAAGTGCCATCCGGGCACAGGTGCAGGGGGCAGGAGGGACACAGAGAGCCTGAAACACAGGGAGTGTTTGGTCTAGGGAGAGGATCACCAGTCCCACCACATTGGGGCTCTGCTCTCCCAGGGTCCCTTCACAGACTCAGAACACCAGAGAAGGATGGCATCATGGCAAGGCTCCCAGAAGCCAGGCCAGGGGTGGGACAGGGGCACTACAAGGACACAGTGCCTCAGGAACCTGTCTGGCTCTGCCCCCTCTTCTCTTTGTAGGGAGGTAGCCTGGAGGAGCCCTCTACATGGCAAAGCTGAGCCCTGTGTGACAATGCCTCCCTCCCATTCACATGCTTCACTGTGCAATAAAGACATGCCAAAGATAAACATTCAGACTCTCAAGGGAATGTTCTCAGATGAGGGGAGGGAATTGGGGAAGCATGGAGACACCAGACCAGAGCATGCTGCCTCAAAGAACATCAGGGTAAAAGGGCTGGATGGATGTGGGGTGACCCTTGTCCAGGGTCTAAGGTATGATCTCATCTCACATAGACTGAGACTTAATGTTGAATGTAGGCTGCACGAAGAGAGAGTATCCAGGAAGACTCATTTTCAGAGCTAGATCAAGTAATGGACCTAATGACTGGCCCTGATCCTGGTAACTAGAAAGTGATGGTAAACAAGAACCACAACTCTAGGCACTGAGGGTAGGTCCTGAACACTGAGCCTTAATGCAGAACATGAGCTTGATTCCAAAGCACTGTGGCTAGGTCATGATTATGGGGCTTGCTCTTTATCACAAGGACCTGGTGCTGAACACTGATCCCTGGTCCTAAAAATTAGCCTGGTTTGTAAACAATGAGCATGGGACGTAAACACGGGGACAGATCTTTAACTGGTACCAAACACTGGGCCCTAGTATGTACACTGAGCCAGGTTCCTTAGCACTGAGGCTGAGTCTTGATTACTGAGCCAGTCTTTATTACAATGACCTGAGCCTGAAATTGAACACTGGTCATGAACAATGGGCCTGGTTCCTAACCACTATAAGTGTAGAAGCTCATGATCACTGAACCAGGTTTTTATCACAAGGATCTACCATCGAACACTGAGGAACCAGGCTCAGTGTTCAGAATCGGGGCTCACTGATCCTGAACACTGAGACTGGTTCCTGACCACTGAGGCTCAATGGGCCCAGTCTTAATCCCAAAGTCCTGGTATAAACACTCAGCCCTGGTCCTGAATACTGAGCTCCGATGCAGACAATGAGCCTGGTTCCTAAGCACAAAGTCTGGGTGTGATCAATGAGTCCAGTCTTAATCACAAGGACCTGGTGTAACACTCGGTAATGCTCCTGAACACTGACTCTGGCTCTTACACACTGAGGCTGTTATGATTACTGGGCCTGGTCTTTATCACAAGGACCTGGTGCTGACCTTTGGATCTGAACTCTATCATAGGGACCGGTCCTGAACACTGAGTCTGTCTTGGCCAAGCCGCGGCAGGGGCAGCTGGAGAGGGGTTTGCACACTGGTCCACCGTGAGTGAGTTAATTCCCCAATAAAGAACAGGACACAGAATGAATTATCACTAAAAGAACAGCATCAGAGCAAGAGAACTAGAACCAGAGCTCAAACATTCAAGAACTGTTGGTCTTTATTCCTTTAGCAAAACTAGCTATAGTGCTCTTCAGTTTAGAGCAGTTATAGTAGTTGTTTTCAGCTTACTGGGACATGGTGAGACAAAACACCAACTGTGTGACCTTGACCATGCACACATGCATGGCTAAGTATGTTAAGTCAATGTTATATAACTGTGGCCCATTATGTGCATGTCCCTGAGGGCAGGATTGTGAACTTAAGTCTCCTCACGTGCACTTATGTTTCCCTGGATTTGAATCTATTGACCAGACTTTGAGTATAATCAGAAGTGGTATCCCACAGAGCCCTCTTTCTGAACACTTGAGCTTGCCTCCTAAAAACTGAAGTCCTGTCCTCAGACAATCTGGTTGAGGGTTCCCAAGGCTGGCCAGCTGCATGGGACCAAGCAAGCTGCCCAGACATCTATATTGCTTGTCCTTCTTGGGACCATCTGAGAGCTGGGCATGAACCCTCTGCTTGGAGAGGCCTAGAGGACAGGACCCCTGCAGAGCACAGCTGAGGAAAGGCGCAAAGAGTCCAAAGGCCACAGCAGAGATCACTGAGAGCTGGGAGCAGCTGGGCATGGGCTGTTCAGAGCCAGGTTGGTCTGTGGTGAGGGCAGAGCAGCTCAGGCACTGTATCACCCAGGTCTAGCCACCAGCTCCCTGGGCACACCCAAACCCCGTACCCTTCACGGTCACCGTGCCAGACAGGGCAGGCT